>NC_044905.1:30791301-31091301 GCF_001633185.2 Quercus lobata | reverse complement strand
GCGTGACTTTCTTCTCTCTTAGCATAATACTTGAAAGGTGCTGTTTGACCTTCATGAATCTTATGTCAAACTTAAATTATAGTCTTGAAGCCCCACTCATTAAAGTATAACCTGAAGGTTGTACATTTCAAAAGTTTTGAAAATACAAAGATTGTACCGTCAAATCCAACAGGGATAAACTTTTTGTTTAAGTGTAACCAAGAGAGAGGGGGGGGGGGGGAGATTTTAGTGTAACCAAACTCTTGGATATTGATGCAATTCAAGTCTCCAACACATGCATTATATTTTCCAACAAATGCATTATATTCTAAGGTTTAGACAAGCAGAATTGTGGTCTTTGAATGTGTGACTTCATCACTTTGCTACTGCAATCATTGTTCTGTATCTTTGGTTGGACTTTCCTATTTAGTGCAACTATATTAAGAGCAATGCTAAATCTAAAGAATAAAAATAGAAAGTCCTTAGTGAGAAAGTCGTCATCATGATTGATGTGGTTCATTATTTTTCTTATCCTTCAAAACAGAAAACCATCTATGTGACACTTATTTCATGAAGTGTGCTTTTGGAGCCAGTTTTAAGAGATATATTCTGCTTTGTAAAACAGGTCTTTATTATTTGGAATCATGTTAAATTTTAGTGATTAAGCTAAAGTGGATGAAATTTCAACATAAAGTTTGATAGTTCATAGTTAATCACAAAAGTAGGTTCCTGCAGGTATGGGAATTTGACCAGGCTCACCAAAGATGGCTTCCAGTTGCAGAGTTGGCATTGCCTGGGGACAAAGGTGATCAAGTTCATGCTGTCGCATGGGCACCAAACATTGGCAGGTAATATTGTTTCTATTTTCTAGTGACACTGCATATTATACCTAGTAGTCCAAACTTCCTGATAGGTTCATATGATTGAATGTGACGGTTTGCAATTTCATGTGACGTGATTGGATGTGAGAAAAAGTTCAAACGAATTGGTTCAAGTTGCCTTCACCTCTGATGCTGCTAGTATTCCTTGGTTGGTGGAACAACAAAGCATAGCTAATTTATTCTGATTAATGATGTTACTGGTATAATTCTCTTTCAGACCATATGAAGTAATTGCTGTTGCAACTCTCAAGGGAATTGCAATATGGCATCTTGGGTTGGACCCTGACCTAGATGGAAGGCTCTCAGTGGAGAAAGTTGCATTGCTTTCTGGTCACGAAGGGGAGGTATTAATAGCATCTTTTTAAATTTTTTCTTACTACTTTTTGTACAATAATTCTTGAACTTAGATAAGATGGTTGAAGCTGCATTCCCACAACAACATGCATACAAGGAGCACGTAGTGGTTTTGAACAAATATAATCATTCCTTGTTTGTTTTGCACATAATTTCGATGCACAATTTTTTTTAACTTGAAAGTATGAATGCTGTAATTTTATTTTGGAGCCTTCTCAAAAAAGGAGGGTGAAAAATGTGAATGATGTGTCAATATTCTCTAGCTCAAATGGAAATTCCTTCTCCCGTAAAAATGGGTGGAGGTTGCGTGTATAGTTCACCAATATGTGTGTGTGTGATGTTAGAAAGCAATTGAGAGTCCTAGGACAATAGTTTGCACCTTATTTTGTATTTTGAGAAAAGGAATGTGAATGATGTTTGAAAGCAATTGAATGTTTGTCAATTTTGGAATCAGGTATGGCAGATGGAATGGGACATGAGTGGTATGACCTTGGCAACCACAGGAAATGATGGCATGGTACGATTGTGGCAGGCAAACTTAAATGGAGTTTGGCATGAACAGGCTGCCTTTGAGCCCACTTCATAGTCCCTTGCGTATTGTCTTCTGTTTCCTAGCTGTTGTTGTAGACTTGTAGTTTTTATTTCTTGTATTTATTAAGAAATAAGTAATGCCAAAACTGTGTAAGAATTCAGAGTTTCAAATTCTATGGTTTGCCTTCTCTTGTAGTACTTTTTCCTTTCGTCTTTTTTTTTTTTTTTTTTTTTTTTTTTTTTTTTTTTTTTTTTTTTTTTTTTTTTTAAGTTTAGTGAGGAGAGATTTGAATCCTTGATGTCTCTCAAAAGATGTCAAAAAGTTGAGTTACAAAATTTTTGACATCATTTGTTAGATTTCTTACCCAAAATATTATTTTGTAGTTATATAGTGCCTCTATTATGAGTAAATAATTATTTGATTAGTAATATTTTATTTTTTATGATATACAACAGTGATATCTTGACAGGTAGTCAAATACGATAGATTTAGTGCGGTAACTGAGTAAGGTTATAACTAATATCATAATATATATTTGTGGTAAAAGAGGATGCTTATATTAATTCATAACAGAAACACTTGAGCATTGTCTCTCTCAAAGTACATGCCAATAGAGTCAATAAAGTCATAATACAAAGACAGAATAATATCCAGAGGTTCAACAAAACACACAAACTCCTGCTGCTGGAGTGCTTTTCCCTTGCCTAGCCTATCATCACATTCATTGGCTTCACAGAAGTAATGCCTTATCTTTACTCTCGGGATTTGTCTTAGTAACTCCCTGAAATCCGAAATAAGTAGACTGGGCAAAATTAAGGGAAGTAGAGTCTGATACCCATTAGAGCATCCATAATGGTGGTGCTAAATAGTTATTTTTAGCACTACCATATACAAAAAGAGTACTGCAATGGTGGTGGTATAGGTAAATTTTTTACCTACATTCTACAGTGCATAGCCATATATAGCGGTGCACTGTAGCTGACAGCTAAAATAAAAAATTATTTTTTTATTCTACCTCCTATTAAAATATGATTTATTTGTTTCTTTTTCTTTTTCTTTTTTTTATTTCTTTATACTCAACCAATCTATCAACTCTCACCTTTGTCTAAACTCTCAACTCTCAACTCTCTCACAACTCTCACCTCTCTCTCTCAACTCTCACCTCTGCTGAGAGTCTCATCGCCATTGGCCCACCCAAAGCTCAACGTCACCAGTCCACCCAAAGTTCAATGTCATTGGTCCACTCCCCCCTCCCAAGCTGCTGAAGTCCAAAGTTGACCCACTCAGTCGACCCATGCCGCAAACCCATCTCGCCCAATCCACCGACCCACGCCACCCAAGTCTCAAGTTGACCTAAGCCCCAAGTTCGAAGCTGACCCATGCCAACTTGTCTCGCCTTCTCTTTTGTCTGACCCATCTCGGCCTCTCTAATCCAGCTCGGCCTCTCTTCTCTTCTATCTGACCCACCAAGTCCGAAGCTTGCTTGCTGATCAAGTGAGTTGTCTCTGTCTTCTTCATCATGTAATGCTTGGGATTTTTTATTTAGGTAATTGGAATGATAAATTTTTTATGTCAGTTGGGAATTTTCTGTTCACAAGGAATTTATTTTTGTTGATTGTAATGATAAATTTGCGGAGAATTGGAATGTATTGGGAATTTTTTGTTTGTAGGGAATTTATGTTTTTGTTTTTAATGTATTGGTGTAAATGTTAGTTCAGGAATTTTTTGTGTGCAAGGAAGGCTACATTTTTTTGGTTTCTGTTTTTGCTTCTTGTTGATTTTCTGTTTATTGATTCTAATTTATTTAGGAATGGCAACGGGTCAGGTTCGGGCCGGGTTTTTCCATATCCGGACCCAACCCGCGGGCCAAGACCCATGGCCCGGACCCGGCCCGTTTACTAAACGGATTTTTTTCGGGACCCGAACCCGCCCCACGGGCCCCGTGGACCCTGTCCCTCATGACCAGTCCAGCCTAAAATCAGAAACAAATTTTTTTTTTTTTTTTAGAGAATCAGAAAATCAAAAACAAAAAATTTGATTTATGATTTTTCGGCCCAAAATCACAAACACAAATCCAAACACAATCACAAACATAAACACAAAAATCACAAACACATATTTCAGATCTACGATTTTCCCTTTCAAAATCACAAACCAAACACAAATTTCAGATCTATGATTTTCATTTTTCCCTTTCAAAAATCATAAACACAAACACAAACACAAACTCACATGATTAAGGCGAACTGAACCCAGAAAAAAAAAATGGAGAATGAGATGGAGTGAGGCCGTGTCACGCTTGTGGCCATGGGCGAGGAAGATGAGAGGGGCAGAGGACTGTGCGATAGTGCGAGATCGGCGACGGCGAGGACGAAATGAAGTTGAGAGAGTAGAGAGCCTGTGTGGTGGTGGCTTGGGGTAAAGCCTATGCAGCGGCGACGTGAGGAAGATGAGAGGGGCAGAGGACTCAGTCTGCTTGTGGCCGTGTGTGTATGTGGGCTTGTGGCCGTGTGTGTGAGAGAGCTGAGAGATGAAGAGGGAGAGGCGGAGGTGTGAGTTGAAAGCCTGAAATGAGGAGAGGAGTAGAAAAGTTTAGGGTTTTTAACTATATATATATATGTGGGGGTAATTTAGTAATTATATATTTATATATAACCGGGTCTTACCCGGATCGGGTTTCGGGTTTTTTTGATAAAACCCGGACCCGTTTCGGGTTTTTTTTAAAAAAACCCATACTCAACCCTATTCTTTATTGGGCCGGGTAAAATCCGGCCCATTAGGGTCAGACCGGGCCGGGTATCCGTGGGTCGGATCTAAATTGACATCCCTAAATTTATTACAATAAATGTCATGTTGGAAATTGTTTTGGGAATTTTCTGGTTGCAAGGAAGTTTATGTTTGTTGTTTCTAATGTATTGATGTAAATGTTAGTTTGGAAATTTTCTGTGTACAGGGAAGTTTACATTTTTTTTTTCTAATTTATTATAGTATTGGTCTTTACTTTCAGTTTTCTTAGAAGTATATATTGCTATTTCTAATTTTATGGAGTCACAATGAGACCTACCATATTACACGGGTATCATAACCGGGGATATTGAGATTGACTCACAACTTTTGGGAACATCTCAAAATAATCCTATGTTAGTTTTTGATTATCCACCTCAAGTTGAGAATGCCTCTTGTACGAAATGAAAATGGGGCATTAACTTTAGTGTAGAGGAAGATCAAGTCCTAGTGTCAACATGGCTCAATACTAGTGTTGATGCCATACACAGTAATGAACAAACACAAAATACATTTCGTCAAAAAGTTTGAGAATACTTCACACAGTACAATACATCTAGTACCACTTGTACTGCTATCTCCTTGATAAGTCATTGGACAACGATTAACAATGAGACAAATAGGTTTTGTGGGTTCATGGCTAAAGTTAACGCATGTCATCAAAGTGGTATAACCGAACAAAATAAGGTATAAATTATATTGCAATAGTGTTAACATACCTATTCACCAATAGTTTGAAGATACTAATCATGTTATATTTCTTTTAATTTTTTTAGATTACCAATGCGAAGGCTTTGTATAAAGAGACCTTCAAGAAACCCTTTCATCTTGAACATTGTTGGCTCATGTTGAAGGATCAACCAAAGGGGGCCAATCCTAATGAAAGATCGAGAGCATCCGTACCTCTAACTCCAAATTCAACATCTATTAGCGAGGGGGATTGTGGGTCTGGACTTGGTGACACTTCCAATTTTTAGAGGCCAATTGGTAGGAAGGCCGAAAAGGCCAATCGAGAGAACAAAGCCACGGGAAAAGATGTAGGGGAATATTTGACCAAGAAAATGAAATTTATTGAGGAATCACAAGAACAAGAAAAAGAGAGTCTTAATATCAAAATGGAGAAGTTGCGCTTGGGAAAGTTAAAGGATAAGGAGAGAACTTGATTGGAAGAGGAAAAAAATTTGTATTGAGAGGGAAAAACTTAGGATTGAGAAGGAAAGAGGTGAAGAAAAATTTAGGATTAAGAAGGAAAGAGTCATAATTGAGAGGAAAAAATTTGAGATGCAACATATGTTAGAGGAGGAGAGAATCATGATGAAAGATACAAGTGCCTTGACTGGAGCACAAAAAACTTTTTATGAACAACTCCAAAAGGAAATCATGGCAAGATGAAGTTCATGTAATTAATGGGTTTGATTACATTTTGGATGTAGCTTAGGCCTCTATGTATTTTGTAATGTTAGGAAAAGATTGGCATATTTAGATGATGCTTGGTATAATCTTCTTCTTCTTCTTCTTTTTTTTATTTTTTTTATTTTTTTTTATGTAGCTCATGATAGGCCTTCATGTATTTTGGTAGTGGCTTATGATAGGCCTTTATGTATTTTGGTAGTATCTTATGAGAGGCCTTCATGTATTTTAGTAGTGGCTTATATCACTTGACTTTAATCTTAAACTAGATGTATGTATAAACTTTTAAATTTATTGTTCATCTTGTTTGTGTTGTGACTTGTGCGTGTGTGCTTGTGGGCGTAATGATTGCTTATGGCACTAAAAGCATGGATTGGTTATGTTTCTTGCATCTATAGTAATAATTGCTTCCCAATTGTCTTAAAGGTTGCATCCATGGATCGCTCTTTATTTCACAAGTTGCTTCTTGATGACTCAAATAAGGATGAGATAATCGAATAAGTTGTCATGGAAACATCACAACATAAATGTTATCGCTATATCTGACGTAATCATTTGGCAGGAAATGAGAGGCTTTTTCTTGACTACTTTGCTCCCACACCAATATATCTGCACGCTTTATTTAGTAAGAGATTTTGGATGAAGCGTTCTATTTTTCTTCGTATTCAATCTAAGGTAGAAGCTCATGACTCTTACATTGTCCAAAAAAGAGATAGTGCTAACAAACTTGGTTTATCTTCATTACAAAAGATAACTGCTGCACTTAGAATGCTTGCGTATGGAGTATCGAGTGATTTGATAGATGAATATGTGCAGATTGGAAAAACTACTGCATTACAATTTTTGAAAAAATTTGTTATTGCAGTATTTGATGTTTTCTTTGAGGAATACTTGAGAAAGCCAAACAATGAAGACATTGTTAGACTGTTAGCTCATGGCGAACGTCAAGGTTTTTCAGGTATGTTAGGTTCAATTGATTGCAAGTATTAGAAATGGAAAAATTGTCTAGCTGCATGGAAAATTCAATATTATGGTCATATTCGCGAGACGACTATTATTTTGGAAGTGGTAGCATCATATGATCTTTGGATATGACATACATTTTTTGGGTTACCTAGGTCAAATAATGATATTAATGTGTTTGAGTGGTCTCATATATTTTCTGATCTTGCTGAAGGACATGCTCTTGCAGTACATTACTCAATCAATGGTCAAAACTACACAATGGGATATTACCTTGCTGCTGATGGCATATATCCAAAGTGGGCTACTTTTGTGAAAACAATCCCAACTCCACAAGGACAAAAGCAAAAATTATTTGCAGCAGCCCAAGAGGCGTAAAGGAAGGATGTTGAGCGTGCATTTGGAGTGCTTCAAGCACATTTCGAAATTTTTCATAAACCTGCACGATTTTTCCATCTTGATACACTTCAAAAGATCGTGAAAGCATGCATAATTCTCCATAACATGATTGTTGAAGATGAGTAAGATAATAATGAAGTGGTAGACTTGGATTATGAACAAATTGATGGAGTGGATAATCCTCTTATACAAGTGTCACGTGAACAAAATGATGGATTTATGGCATACATACAAAGTTATGGACGCATTAGAGACCGAGAAATTCATTCTCAACTCCAGTTGGACCTCGTTGAATATTTATGGCAATTAAAAGGCAAGTCGTAGGAACTTATATACATATATATATATATATGTTGAGAAGCATGAGTCATAGGAACTTGTGCGAGTATGTGAGTTTTATTGTAATTTGGTTTGAGTTATGTATGTGAGTAATCTATGGACTATATTGTTCCAACTATAATATGTGTTCCATTTTATGTGTTTTCTTATAAGGTTCCTCCATTTCATAGTTCACATTATTCCAAGATTGCTACCAGACAATTGAGACAATTGTTTTAGGGAAAAAAAAAAATTGTATATATATAATTTGGGGTTAAAAAAAAATGTTGTTAGACTTGATGATTATTTGCTATCACGACAATTGAGAAAATTTTGTAGTCAAAAGATAAATTTGTATATATATAATTTGGGGTTAAAACAAAATATTATTGTTACACTAGATGGTTATTTTCTATCATGATAATTGAGAAAGTGTTTTAGTTAAAAAAAAAAAATTGTAAAATATAATTTGGGGTTAAAAAAATTACTTGTTACACTAAACGATTATTTGCTATCATGACAATTGAGAAATTTTTTTAGTCAAAAGATAAATTTGTATATATATAATTTGGGGTTAAAACAAAATATTATTGTTACACTAGATGATTATTTGTTATCATGATGATTGAGAAATTTTTTTAGTAAAAAAAAATTTCTATAAGTATAATTTGGGGTTAAAAAAATTACTTAATACACTGGACGATTATTTGCTATCATGCGGCAGCGGTAATAGTGGCAATAATGGCAACAATAGCGGTAGCAGTTGCGGTGGTTGTGATTGTTATTTATTGTAGTGGATATATTATTTTATTATAGTGGATATATTATTTTATTATGATTTTATATTATTTTATTTTGTTGAAAACTAAAATAGATCCATTGATGCTGGATGTTTTGTAAAGTGAGTAGGTAAAATAAATAAAATAACTTTTTGTGGTGCCAAATAACTAAAAAAGTAGCTCTACCAATGTAGATGTTTTTGCATCACCAATTTTGCATATAATTCTACTTCAACCGCTTAGGCATTCCTTGCAATACACAAGCCCATCCCTTAAAGCTCACAATTTAGTAAAAATGCTAGTCACAATTCCGATGGCTCTAGAGTACCTAGGGATCTAAGCCCCACTGTCCACCACTACTGATAATATCTCCACCCCCCTACCATGCATGATTTCCCAAATGAGGCACCATCTGTAACAAGCATGCCTCATGCATGATGCATATATAAACAAAAATTTCTACAATAGTTTTTTTTTTTTTTTTCTTTATATCCATACTTGAATTAAGATAATTCCAAAACCTGAATGTACCTTATAGAATTCAAGAAAGTCTATATACAACAACAACAACAAAAATTCAAAATATTTGACATTTGGTTAATGTAGCAAGTTGTTAGTGGTAAGTAAAAAGTGATATCAATGGTGAATTCAGATAAGAACTATAAGGACTAGATTTGAGTTCCTAGCCCAAAAAGTGAATGGACTTAAGCCCAAAAAGCCCAAAACAATAAATTTGTAGAGAGTGGATCAGAAAACTGGGCTCTAATGAATCAGACAACAAACAAAGTAGGTTTTGATGACAAGAAAATGAAGATAGACAAATTTAAACTAAAGAAAATCGTCCTCGGCTCAATTCGAGGAGATCAGTTCTTATATATTGATTCTCAAATTTGATTACAAGTTCAGTTTTTAATTGCTACAATTTTTTTTCTCTCTCCCTCCCCCCTCTTCCATGGAGGGTTTCTTACATTATATAGTTCTCTTTAAACGATCTTGGCCCTCCACTTGTTGATCATTCAAGCCACTACTTCAGTGTTTGTCCCATTGAACACCCTTTTAGGCCCTCTGTTCATTGGGGGCAGCCAATGCAACACTGTTCAGAGGTCTTCTCCATATTAATGCAGCCAGAAAGTTAGCTGCAGAGCATTTAATGCAGTGGTAGCAGCTTTTCCTTGAGATATTTCATAGCCTCCCTCTGTCCTGTTCCTTCTGGATACTTATCCTCATTAGTAGAATTGCCCGGAACATTGCTCCTGGTGTCATACCACACCTACTGACCTTGACTTTGCTCAGCAGAGGAAGTATTCCTCCTCGGATAGCCTTCTCGGATGGTAATGATTAGACCTCACCTCTTTACTTACCAATATAGATTCTTAGGAAGGTGCTTACCCGTCCTTGAACTATTCATGTCCTCAAATTGGGCCTCTAGCCCAATATACACATAGATATGTATTCTTGGGCCTATCACCCCTACAAGAACCAATAAAAGGTTCTCAACTTAACTATTGTAAAAAATGTCGTGAAATTTTTTGTGTATGCAATATTGGTCCAAAGTGCAACTATGCTATCCAAAAGAGGAAAGAAAATTACAGTTTTATCTAGGGAGATTAAAAACAAAAAGAACCATAAAATTATGTGGACCAAATGTTAGGGTCATATTTTCATGTAGTTGGCATATCCTATGATGAAGAGCACTTTACTTATATTTGGGTAAATCTACGTAGATTCAAGAATATTTTGAAGTACCTTGAAAAGATTTTTCAAGTAGTTGTATTGAAGACATGAAGACTGCACAAAGAAATAACTATGAAAAGTTGAACATTGCTAGCTTGACACCTGGTTCGATACCTGCTTCTATCTAGAATAAATGAACCTTGATACCTCGTGAATTATCTAGCTTCGCATATCCAAAAATCTTAGATCTGTTTTTCGGCTCATGATGACTTGGCTTTTCTAGGGTTTCATTCTTTGACCTACTAGATGAAATAAAAATTTTATTTTACAGTCATCATCATACATAGAGACACACATAGAGAATATACATTTTTTTTGTGAAGCTATTGTATACTTATGCGCCTTATGGTATTGTAATCAAGTTGCCTTTAATTCTACTAGTGTGTAGTGAAGAACTTTGCATCCATCAACATACTTTAAGTTGTTGGGAGTTAGTCACAAATTAGAGATTTATGAGATTGAAGAAGTCTTTACAAGATCAAGTCTAATTGGAGATTAGCGTTAGGGTTTTACTGTAGGTGGTGCTTTGGGATAGACTAGGAGGGTAAGATTCTTTGTACTTGTAATCACTTTTTCTTGATTAGCAGATTCTTGAGAATGGTGACCTGAAATTCACTCGGTGGAGTTTTTTCCTAGTGAAGTTTTTCCCCATTAGTAACAAATCACTATCAAAATTAATTTCCGCTTCACTCTATATTAGAATTGTGATTTGTTAATACCTTCAAGATATTTTCCTAAAATTTAAATAATTAATTAACTTAAATAATTGAATTATTTAACTAGGGTCAATCTATAACCCTACACCAAAAATCGCCAAGACACTAATTGTAAAATTTTGTCTATGAGCAAGCCACTAGATTAATAAAGGGTAGTACTTCATACCTAAAATACGACTTTTGCTATAAAGTGATGTGAGTTTAAATAAGAATTTTAGTATTTATTTGGAAACAATTTATTTAACTTTTTGTTGAAAGTGTCTTAAAGTATACTTTAAAAAATATATTTTTAAAAAAAAGGTTTTTAAAAAGTTGTACATAGAGATTAAAAACTAGAAACTGAACTTATAAACTCTAACCAAATAAATACAAATATATCTCATTTTTCATGTGGTGTCATTTGTCAAAGAGATATAAGTCTCTTACATGTACGCCATTCAAGATTTACGCCATTCAGGATTTACGCCTTGTCACTAGTTCTATCCAAAGGAGAAAAGACGAAAGAGAAAAGACAAAAAAGAAGCAAGAACCATAAAAGTTGTTGGTGCAAACACAATAATAATGGAAATAATACACAAAGAGAAACTGAATAGTACTTCTGAATATTATTAATATAAAGAAAGGAAATACACAACACTATTTGGACTGAGGCGCGGCACTCGCTCTCTTTAAGGAGATTCAAGCCATTGGTTGGCTAACTCTTGTAACCGGTGCAGACCTTCTCTGACTTGTCTCCCCCAGGATACAACAGCCCAACAAGTGTTGTATGGCTAGAACAACCTCTGCACAAAGTGTTCAAGCCCAAAGCTCCACCAGAAAGAACACCCTTCCTTGCCAATAATCTCTCTATTTTTTTTTGTGTGTATTGTGAATTGCAGTAACTTGGATTGGGTCTGAATGAGTCTATTTATAGGCTCAATGGGCCTTACGAAATTACTACCCAATTTATTCTAATTAATTAGGTCCAATTATTCTGATGTAATGGGTGTTACAAGATTAATTGTTGGATATTAATCTGATGGGCTGGAGTTACACAATTAATGGTGAGATGAGGAGTTTCTGAAGAATGAATAGGCCCAAACGGATAGTCCATTAAGTGGGTTAATGGCTCTTCATTGTCCATAATAAAAATGGAGTATTAATTCGGGCCATTTACTCACCAACGGATATGGTAATTATTCTGAATGGACTGTCAAGTAGGAGGATCCAAGTGGCTGATTCATTTCCATTTTTGATACCTCCACTCTTCACCTCTCCCTTGCGCACGTATCTAGCCCAATATCTGAGACAATTCATGTTAGCCCATTAATCACCACAATTAAAAAGAATAAAAAAGTCTCTCTCCTTTTCAATGTGGGATTAAACATTTTTCACAACTCTTCATCTTCCATATTCACTCCACATCTTTACATTTATTTTATAACATTTACTCATTTTAATTATTTAATATTAAAATGTTCCAACAATCCCCCACTCATTTTAATATTAAATTTTAGTTAAAGAGAGATTACCAGGCAAAGATGGGTCACTATGCATCATGAAGGTGTGCTCTGCATTGAACCTTCACTTAGTAAAACAGCGATCTCAACTCCAGAGTCGTAGTGGTCTCCGACTTGAACTAGGACTGCTTTAGGGAAATTAAACATCACTGCTTACACATAACAACCCAGGTGTTGACATGAGCTTTTATAGCTAGCACTTTACGGCCATGTGCTGATCCCAGTTTCATGGGTGTATTTGAGATTAAGTCCAAATCTCATAGGGAGCGGCCCCACCCCCACACTCACATAGGTGAAATTTGTCAAGGGTGCTCCTGCAATTCTGACACCCCACTCATACGAGCTACAAATTTCATTAAGAGTTTTTTACTCAACCTCTCCACATTACAGGATAAATGCACTTACATCATAGGGATGAACAATTAAAAAATTATTTACAGAATAAATAATTTAAAAAAAAATAAATAGTGCATTTCTTACGACCATCATATGATTCGTTTTTCCCATTGAACCCAATTCTCAGGATCTCTGGTCCTTGGGTTGGGTATCCTCATACATGGCTCATGATTCTATGGACTTTAGTCCCATCCCCCTCGATGTATTCCAGACTCTATCTTTTGCCAAGGCCTTGGTAAATGGATCTGCAAGATTATCATTAGATTTAATATAATCCACAGTTATGATGCCACTACTCAAATAAGATCGCACGGTACTGTGCTTTCTTCTTATAGGTCTGGATTTACCGTTGTAGTAACGGTTTTTAACTCTACCAATTGTGGCAGTGCTATCACAATGAATTAATATAGGTGGAATTGGCTTTTCCCAAAGGGGAATTTCATATAACAAATCTCTGAGCCAATTTGCCTCTTCACTAGCTGAAGCTAATGCTATTAATTCAGCTTCCATTGTTGAATTAGCAATTATTGTTTGCTTTTTAGATTTCCAACAAATAGCACCACTACCTAAGGTAAAAATATAACCAGTGGTAGAGAGAGAATCACCTGACAAAGTATTCCAATCGGCATCACTAAAAGCTTCAATCACAGCAGGGTACTTTTTATAAAATAAGCCATAGTTTTTGGTACCAATTAAATATTTCATAACTCGCTCAATAGCTAGCCAATGATCTTTACTAGGTTTGCTAGTAAATCTGCTAAGCACTCCTACTGCATATGCAATGTCAGGTCTAGTACAATCTGTAGCATAACACAAACTACCAATGATACTAGCATAATCCTTTTGATTAAAAATCTCATTATCATTATTCACAGGAAATAAATGAACACTAGAATCAAAAGGAGTAGCTACACTTTTGTGATCATGAAAATTATATTTTCTCAATATTTTCTCAACGTAATGTGATTGATCAAGATATATTCCATCACATGTTTTTGTAATTTTCATGCCCAAAATAAAATTAGCCTCACCAAGATCTTTCATATCAAAATGGCTTTTAAGCATATTTTTTGTTTCATTTATAACATGCATATTTGAGCCAAAAATTAACATATCATCCACATAGAGGCTAATAATAACATGTAAATTATTCCATGATTTAGAATAAATACATTTATCACATTCATTTGATTTATAACCATTCTCAATCATGCAGGAATCAAACTTTTCATGCCACTGCTTAGGTGCTTGTTTCAAGCCATATAGGGATTTAGTTAGCTTACATACCTTGCTTTCTTGGCCAGGCTCTACAAAGCCTTCGGGTTGGTCCATATAAATCTCTTCCTCTAGGTCCCCATTAAGAAAAGCAGTTTTTACATCCATTTGATGAATTTTCAAATCAAAAATTGCAGCAATGGCAATTAACAATCTAATAGATGTAATTCTTGTTACCGGAGAAAATGTATCAAAGAAATCAAGATCAGCTTTTTGTTTAAAGCCTTTTGCAACAAGTCTAGCTTTAAACTTATCTATTGACCCATCCGGTTTCAACTTTTTTCTAAGGACCCATTTACAACCTATGGTCTTACAACCCGGTGGAAGATCTACTAATTTCCAAGTTCTATTAGAAATTAGAGATTCCATCTCATCATTTACAGCCTCTTTCCAAAATATGGCATCAGGTGATGTTAAAGCCTCTTTTAAATTTTTGGGATTTTCCTCAATGTTAAAAACATAATAATCAGGACCAAAATCCTTTTCAACTCTAGCTCTTTTACTCCTTCTAGGTTCCATTTCAAAATTTTCTTGATTTTGAAAATGTGAAGTAGAAGAACTAGGTTGTGACAAAATATTTTCTTCACCCCCACTATTTTTCAATTTAAAAGGAAATTTTTCTTCATGAAAAATTGCATCACCAGATTCAAAAATTATTTTGTTTTCAAGATCAAAAAATCTATAGGCTGCACTATTAATCGCATAACCAAGAAAAGCACAGATAGTAGCTCTTATACCTAATTTAGGCATTTTAGGGTCAGTAAGCCTTACATAAGCAAGACAACCCCATACTCTCAAATATCCCAAATTTGGCTTATGTCCTTTCCACATCTCAAAAGGTGTGGTGTGTGACTTTTTATGTGGCACCCTATTCAAAACATGACATGCAGTTAAAATAGCTTCACCCCAAAAATGTAAAGGTGCACCAGATTCAATTAACATGGCATTTGTTAACTCAATTAAAGTTCTATTTTTTCTTTCAGCCACACCATTAGAAGCAGGTGAATATGGTGCAGTAGTTTCATGGATAATTCCCAAAGACTGAGCAAATGAGTTGAATGCACTTGATTCATACTCACGGCCTCTATCACTTCTTATTCTTTTTATTTTTCTACCTGAATTGATTTTCAACTTCTTTTAAAAAATCTTGAAATTTTTCAAAAGCATCACTTTTATTTTTCAACAAATAAATAGTTGTATATTTTGAGAAATCATCAATAAAAGTGATAATATATCTATTTCCTCCACGAGTTAAAATTCCCTCAAATTCACATAAATCGGAATGAATTAACTCAAGCAATTCGGTATTTCTTACAACATTTTTATGAGGCCTTTTTGTAATCTTAGCTTGACTACAAGTTTCACATTTTTCAAAATCTTTTGACAGTCTTGGAATTAATCCTAAACTACTCATGATTCCCACATATCTACTATTTATATGACACAAACGAGCATGCCAAAAATTAATAGAAGAAAGCATATAAACTGAACTAGTAGATGCTTTATTATTCTCAACATTCAATTTAAACATTCCATCACAAGCATAACCCTTGCCCACAAATAATCCCTTTTTTGTGATTACATAATTATCAGATTCCATAGTTTGCTTGAAGCCAGCCTTGTTAAGCAAAAAACTTGACATCAAATTCTTCCTCATGGACGGAGTGTAAAGTACATCTTTCAATGTTAGCACACGTCCAGAAGTGAATTTCAATTCAACCTCACCACTCCCAAGAACCTTGGTTTTACTAGAGTCACCAAGCATAACAGTTTTTTCTTCTTCAAAAGGAGTGTACAATTTGAACCAATTCTTGTCATAGCAGACGTGCCTATTAGCACCGGAATCTGCCCACCACCCTTCAACATATTGCACCATATTGATGTCTGTAATCATAGCCACTAAAGGCTCTTCGGTTACGTTAGCCTGCGGGACAGATTCACGTTTCCGAAATTTGCAAAATCGAGCAATATGCCCACTCTTGCCACAAACAAAACAGGATCTATTAAATTGATCTTGTGAAGGGGGTCCTTGGTTCTTATTGTAATTTTTATTTGGGTTTCCCCTTCCTTGAGGTCTATTATTATTTTTAAAGGCTCTTTTTTTAGGCTTCAATTGAACATTTCTAGGAAAATGATTTTTGGGCATATTATTATTGGATGAAATAAGGTTTACCTTTGTGGTGGAATTACCATTGCTCTCTTGTGTCATGAGTGCATCTTGTCCTCTAGCCTCCTCCTCCACACGGATGCGTGTGATCAAAGTCTCCAAGGATGTCTCCTTCTGTTTGTGCCGCAAAGTTTTTTGGAACTCCCTCCAAGATTGTGGTAGTTTATCAATTATGCCAGCTACCACCAAATTATCTCCAATCTTTATGCCTTCGGATCTCAATTCTGCCACAATCATTTGGAAGTCTTGTGCTTGATCCACCACCGATTTTCCATCCACCATTTGGTAACGGAAAAATCTACTAGCAGCATACTTCTTTGCACCTGCCTCCTCGGTATCATACTTGCTTTGTAAAGCCTTCCAAATTTTCTTAGCAGAATTGTAAGTTGTATCATAATAATCATAGAAATGATCGGCAAGACAATTTAATAGATAAGAGCGACAATTATATTCATCTTTTGTATACTTATCTATTTTTTCTTGATGGAGAATATATTCTTCCTCACTCATCTCATCGGTAGGAACTTTTGACGGATTCTTGTCAGTGAGGATGTAGGAGACTTTGAGAAGACTTAAGTAGAAGAGGACCTTTCCTTTCCACCTCTTAAAATGGGCTCCCTTAAAGCGAAAGGGCTTGTTGAGATCTCCAACAGGCTCATTTGGTTTCTCTTGTGAAGACTCCATGTGTTTGAATCTCCTTAAAATTGTTGGTGCAAACACAATAATAATGGAAATAATACACAAAGAGAAACTGAATAGTACTTCTGAATATTATTAATATTATCCAAGGGGCTGATTCATTTCCATTTTTGATACCTCCACTCTTCACCTCTCCCTTGCGCACGTATCTAGCCCAATATCTGAGACAATTCATGTTAGCCCATTAATCACCACAATTAAAAAGAATAAAAAAGTCTCTCTCCTTTTCAATGTGGGATTAAATATTTTTCACAACTCTTCATCTTCCATATTCACTCCACATCTTTACATTTATTTTATAACATTTACTCATTTTAATTATTTAATATTAAAATGTTCCAACAAAAGTTCTATCCAAAAGAGAAAAGACGAAAAAGAAGCAATTATGTGGACCAATATAGATTAATAATGGGTTACTTCCTCAAAAAAAAGAAAAAAAGAAGAAGATAAATAACGGGTTTGAACTTCACGCCTGAAATACAATGACTTTCGCTATAAATGTTGTCAAGCCTGAGTAGTTAAAAATTTAAAATCCCATAAAAATGGAGGAGAAGAGTTACAGTAGGGTCTGCATCACAGGAGGATCTGGATTTGTTGGTTCCTGCCTTGTCAAAAAGCTTCTGGAGAAAGGTCATACCGTCCATGCAACTCTGAGGAACCAAGGTTCGTATGTGTTTGTGTGATGTGAGGGTATACATGTGTGTATGTACCATGTAGATAGGCTCTCATGGTCTTTTATTTAACTTACAATTGCAGGGGACACGTCCAAAGTAGATCTCCTGAAGTCCTTTCCAAATGCAGAGAACAAATTAGTGCTGTTTCAAGCTGATATTTACAATCCCACTGAGTTCGAACCTGCAATTACAGGGTGTGAATATGTTTTTCATGTGGCTACCCCAATGTTACATAACACCCAAAGCTCTCAGGTATCATGTCCATTAATTTCTAAAGCTACAGCCTACAGCTAGTTCTCCTATATAGCTTAGAGAATTTTGGCAATTAACTGTTTGATAATCTGAATTATATAGTACAAGGATACGGCTGAAGCGGCTGTTGCCGGGGTTAGGGTCATCGCTGATGCTTGTATCCGGTCGAAAACCGTGAAGCGGCTCATCTACACTGCGTCTGTAATGTCCTCTTCACCTTTGACAGAAGATGGAGTCTGTTTCAAGTCTTGCGTTGATGAAACCTGTTGGACACCTTTTGATGTTTCCTTCACTTATACCAATGACTTTACAATGGTATTTTTCTCAGCAGCCCTTTCGTAATTTCTCTGTAATTATGCAGTTATTAGTGGGTCTAGTATACTTTTAGTCTTGACATATTATAATTTGTTCCAAGAATTCCGCTCAATGTTAATGATTCATCGGAAAAAATTGCAAGTGGAGCAACCGCATCACTCCTAAAAGATTTTGTCTATTTTACACACACACACACACACACACACACACACACACACACAAAAACCTTTTTTTTCTATTTTATACACACACACACACACACACACAAAAACCTTTTTTTTCTATTTTATACCATCATTTTTATAAAACACCCACATCAGTTCATTTATTATATACTATATTTTATATAAATAATATTTTTATGAGTTGATATAAAACACCCACATCAGTTCATTTATTATATACTATATTTTATATAAATAATATTTTTATGAGTTGAAAAGAGAGAGAGAGTAAGTGGAAGAGAGAATGTGAGGGGAGAGAAATAATACTAAAATAATGTATAGAAGAACTATAGTAATCATGCATATATGCATGGTTACTGCAGCACTTGTGCATTTATGCACAATTTTACACCCACTTATGTGGGTTTTTTTTTTTTTTGGGTCAAAATGTGTAAAATAAGCTACTTTTTGTATTTTGCAAGAGCTGATGTGGTTCAGTATTAAATATTATTTTATTTTTGTGTTTATTCATTGTGGAATATGGGTTGTCCAGTATTAAATTAGACATGTTTGTTCATGTTACACGTTTTGTGAAATATTGCAAGTTTGTCTATAAATAGTGAGTCACTCATTTTATTTCAATTAGTTTTTTTCAAGCAATATATTTTCATACATAGTCAAAGAAAGAGAAAGAGAGTTTTATTTGTTAAGTATTTAGATTTCTACGCTTCTTATATGAGGGGTAAAATCTGTCTTAAGGAGATGGTGTCATCATTGGTGTTGATCAAATTCGCATTTTCCATTCATCTGAACTGTATGTATATTTAATTATTTTTGTGTTATATATTTGTTTGGTTTGTTGTTCTTGTATAGAGAATTACAAGAGTAAATTATTTGTGAAATATATCTGACATGATTTACTATGTTAATGATATATTTAGATAATCTACATGAACAATAATTACAATCATCTAGAGTTCTTAAGATAACTCAACGTGGAATTTCAATAATTTTATCATTAACCATTATAGAATGAATGGATTAGACTTCGATACAGCATTAATAATTTAAATAGATGATAAAAATTGTTTTAAAAACTAGACCAAACCGTCTATTTGGACTGGGTTAATATGGAACTAGCCACAAGTCCGGTTTAAACAAACCTACAAGTTCGGCAAACCTTTGGCAGTTTCAAACTGAGTAATTGTTTTTTTTTTTTTTTTTTTTTTTTGGAGAAAAGATGACAGAATGATATTGAATAATTAATTGCTGGAGTGGGTGTTGTATTATTAATAATTTAATCTAGTCATCATCAAGAATTGTCATTGTGGGGGTGTGGGCCGAGGTTCAAGTCTCTAAGAGGGAATTTCACACACATATACACTTAGAAATTTTATCTTGTATAAAAATAAAATAAAATAAAATAAAATAAATAAATAAATTTAATCTGGTCATTGACTGTTTGTTTTGTCTTTTTATTTTAACATCTTTAAATCAGAGGTTTTTTTTTTTTTTTTTTTTTAAAAAAAAAAAAGAGAGATAAGCAATATTGTTAGATTTAAATAAATAATCTTAGAAAAAAACTTTATATAAAACTTTCCTCTTTTTGTTTGTCTATTTTTTATTTTTCCCTCTTTTTTTGGATTTTTTTTTTCTTGTATTCTTTTTTACTCAACAATAATAATTAATTTTAACAACAATAATTAGTATTTTTGTTAGAAGATTATTGGACATATAATGAGATAATAAGCATGACTTTTATTTGACTGTAAAGGCCAAGATCAAACATCACAAGAATAGTAAATTATTGTGATTCATGTTTTTAAAAACATAAATGATTGATTGACACCTAACATTATATAGGTGACACGTCTTTATGGACGACACTTATCTGGCACTAACCAATTATATTACTAACATAAATAGATTTATATGGATGCTGTGTATGGAAGGCACTCATTTGACACTTAACATTCTAATTACTAACAGAAATAGAGTTATATGTGTAACGTGCATGAATGGATGACATTTATCTTATCGATCAGATTACTAAAAGAAATGGATGATATGAGCCAAATATAAAAATAGAATCAAACATGACTGTTTGATTTATTAAGATCTTCTATTCATAATATTCAATTGTTTTTTTATTGGGTATGTGTTGTAGGGATACATTAAATCAAAGACACTAGCAGAGAAAGAGATTCTGAATTATAATGAATATGATAATAGTAGGCTTGAAGTTGTAACACTTGCTTGCGGCGTAGTGGGAGGAGAAACACTTCTTCCTTATGTACCATCATCTGTGGAAATAATTTTATCTCTGCTTTCAGGCAATTTAATTTTCTCAAATACATTGAAGTTTTTGCAAGAACTTTTGGGTTCAATTCCTCTTGTTCACATTGAAGACATTTGTCAAGCACATATCTTCTGCATAGAAAACCAATCAATGAAAGGTAGATTCCTCTGTGCTGCCACAAATCCAACCATAAGAGCGATTGCAAGTTCCTTCCAAGAAAAGTTTCCAGAATATCAGATAGCGAAAGAGTAAGATTTTTATTTGAATTTTCATTGCCAAACTTCCTTTCCATTTTATTTATTTATTTATAGCAATTTCCTTTTATGTGTTTATTTTATTCATTTTTGGTCAAAAGAGAAATACCAAAAACTATTTTTAGCTTGAGGCCTTTCTTTGACCATGACATTTCATTTTAGATTCATTGAAGGACCAGATAAAGGAGTTACATTTGATTCTACAAAGCTAATGAAGATGGGTTTTGAGTATGCATATGATACAAAGAAGATATTAGATGATAGCGTGGCATGTGGAAGGCGACTCGGACATCTAATCAAATAAGCATTCTGAACTCTTGAGGAAATGTATTAATAATTTGAAAAAAACCTAAAAACACAACTTTTGTACCATAACTCTTGTCGTAATGTGATTGATTATGAGCAAGTGAGAAAAAGTGGTATGAATTTATGTAAAAATGTTTGTTCATCACTTATACTCAATCACTTCAACAAGTTGTGACAATTGGCAAATGATATAATCTAGTAGCAGAGCTAGGATTTGATTTCAGGGGGCCAAATTTACATTTGACACTCACAATTATTTATGCACATGCAGACATATATATATATATATATATATATATACATACATACATACATACACACACATATACATACATAAATATAGTATTTATGACGAATTTGAAAAATAATAAGTCATTCACATGAATACTAACAAGTGATCATATTTGAACATTTTTTGAAAAGATCGTGTTCATTATATTAAAAAAAATTTATTAGGAATTTTTTCACATAAATAGTATGTTTTTTGATTTAATTTGTTTTCAAAGTCATAATTCTACGCACAAATATAAAGATTTGTAGTTAGATAAATATGAAGTACAACTCTGTAAATTTGTATTATGCAATTGCCAATTGGGGGGGGTGGGGGGTGGGAAGGTATGACCTATGTCAATTTCTATTTGTTAAATAACTGATATGATTTTATGTCATTTTGACAAAGTTATACTAAGTTAATATTCCAGATTATTTTTATATGTAACTAATGTAGAGTTTTTGAAGACTCAATTTTAACATATAAAAGAGTTTTATTGGTAATATCAATAACAAATACTTAAGTAATTCATGTTTGCATTGAAATATTGGATGGAATTGAATAATATAGTATTAGAAGCTAGTTGGCAGGTGCGGTCTGTGTGGATTTGCATATAAAGCTGTAAAACTCCTTACATAAGCTTAGTGTGATGCTTGTAGACACACCTCCATTTGTTTGAGGTGTTTTTGATATTATAGATGTATTAATTTACAGTTTCTTTAGAATAAAATTTCTGCTAGTTCATTGAAAAACACAGGAAACATGTAAAAAATTATAATAAGAAAAGAAGACACATACTCCTACCTAGTAGTATTAAAATTTGTTTGCAAGGCCAGGGAAGGCATTTGACCCCTCTCGACCCCCTTAGCTTCGCCCCTGGTATGATCTAAGGAAACTGAAATAAGTTTTTCTTAAAAGAAAACTGAAATAAGTTTGTAAAACTATTTAGTATTTATTTTAATGTAAAGTGGTTCCTGCACGTAATCTCAATTCCAAGGAAGTAATTTTATGTTGGTTAAACGTATTTTTAACTTTTTAAGTAGGGTAAAAGTATTGTAAGATTGTATAATTAAATTGCACGGAGACAAGACCGAGTCCATCAACATCTTTATTCAAGAAGATTATTGTATTAGCCAATTCATACAGTACAATTTTCTATCATCTCATCGCCAAGAAAGTTTCTCCATATATGTATTTTTGTTCGGGCAGAGGTGACGGTGACTGAAGTTGTTGATGTTGTTATTAGCAATTGGAAAAAAATAATGCTACAACTAGAAACCATTTTATAACATTTTTACAAACTATTGTTGTAGTCAACTTTTTACTAGTTTTCACCTTTGTTCACTAATAACATCATTTTTTTATTTACTAATAATCACTCATCACATTAGTAGTTTATAAAAGATTTTGTAAAAAAATTTGTATCTCTAACATTTTCCATTGAAAAATAGGTTTTTCGGCCTAGCTTTAGTTTTCCATACCCAAGCGAAAAGACTATTGATTTTTGTATATGCATATTATCATTCTTAAACATTTGTTTTTCTCTCACTTATAGCACTTTCACAACCACTTTATCCTTTTTCTTTTTCTTTTTTATTTTTTCATTTTTTCTGATTCAATACAATTCAAGGTTTAAGACAATAACTTCAAATAAGTCTTTTTATATTTAAATATTCTTTAGTATTTTTTTTCCTATCTTCTCTTCAAATTTAAAAAAAAAAAAAAAATTAAAAGCAATTATTCTTACTTTTTGATATGACTAATTAATGGAGATTGGGTTCTATTTCTATTTATTCATAATTTTTTTGGGAATTTGCTTAAGTTACTTTAATTTTTTACTATAATAAGATTATAAATTGATTTGACAAAGAATGTGATTAATGATACTTCAACAAGATAATAAATAAATATTTAAATTACAATTTGTAATTGTTGACTCATCAATTTGTAATATTACTCAATTATTTGGACCTTTTTAAGAATGGATAAAAAAATATATACAATTAATATAGTTTTTTTTTCTTTTTTTTTAAGAAAAGCACTTATCGATCCCCATTCCAGAGGCTTTTCTCTAGTAGAGGGGCCTAGGGCCAACCTATTACCTCATTTATGTCAAAACTGCCTCATTTGTGAAAACACTAGAGTTTGTTCAGACCCCAAATTAAAAATTATGGTTAGATTGCTTTTACTTTAACTTAACAAACTGTAGAATAAGAGTAAATATGCACAATGAACCAATAACACTACTCTAAGTCATATCCAACCACAATGAACAATAAAAGTAAAGTTTAAAGAGTAGGAAAAAGAGATGCAAACACAAGATAACACCAAAACGTGTTATCGAAGAGGAAATCGAAAAACTCGGCAGAAAACCTCTCCGCGACCCTTCAAGTCAAAATTGATCCACTAGTGAATATAGTTGGAGTACATGAATAACAAAAGACTCTCCAAGCCTAGTCTACCCCGTGTACTTGTGCCCTCCAAGCTCCTGCTACCAACGGACTTCTTGGAATCTTGTCTTCACTAGCTTTCCGGATCTCGCAATTCAACCCGATTGCATCCTTCACTAAATGGCTCCTTCCAATGCTTCCAACAGCACCAAAACTTCACTCAACACTTAGATTGGGTGTGGTAAGTGTTTGGGCTAAGAATCTCTCAAGGATGTAGAGACGGAAAGGTAGGAGTAGAGGAAAATCAAGATGAAATGTGTAGATGATTGTGGGTATAACAATCTCTAACTCTCAATTGTATTTGCTAGGGTTTTCTCTCTACAAAGCACTCCTTACAATTCCTGGGTAATGAGGGTATATATAGTGTGGGTAAAGAATTTGGTAAAGCAATTTATCTTTTTGCCAAACAGAATATTTCACGGGTACCTCACAAGATGGCCTTTCTCATGAAGTACTAGTGAAATGACAGACTAGCTTGACTCTTCAACTTCTAGTCATGTGCTTCACATGTGGCCTTTTCACGGGATACTTTCTCGCGAGCTTCTTGTGATCTAGTCTAGCTCACAAACTACACTGATCCATCTTTTGACACTTGATTCTTCACCAATCTCTCACACTCATCCTTTACAAATAAACCCACATAAATATAGAGAAATGATTGAAAAAAAAAATACAATCAAATTTGGCACGGAATTAAAGCCAACAAAGGCTAGTTGGAAATCACAACTTTACAATCTCCCCCTTTGGCTATTCCATGACAAAATCCCTAAACATACTCTAGACTTAAACGTGAGTTTGGGAACATAAGAAAAACTCACTCACACCTAAATCTAAAAGCTATGAAGCACTTGAACCATATACACCTGTATCCTAAAACACTTGCACATAACAAATAAACTTCATTAAGTACGAGACAAGTAGAACACAAGGCATGTATAGAGAACAGGTAAAATGCAATCAAGATAAGCAAGAGATATGTGAACATAAAGCAAAACTTGATCATAAAAGAACAGTCATTAGAAATGACCACAATGAACATTTAACGAGTAAATGATCATCCAGATACCCAATGCAATTAAGCACAATGTAAAAATCAATTGCATGTCCAACAAACCACATGATGCATTAAAGAAACTAAAGCTAAAAGCAACAGATAACTAAAAGCATCAAGCACCAGCTATAAAAACCAAGATACACAAAGTACTAAAGAAAAACTACTTTTTAAACTAAAGTATTTGAGAGCTTTAAATAAAGCACTATAAATAAAACATAAAATAGAAAAGCATAAACCACCAAAAATAAACCAATGGTTTTACTACTTCCCCTTAAGATGTACTCCACCTCAAGCTAATCTACTCCCCCTTTTTTACCTGAATGGCCAAAGGTCCTAGAAAGTTGTGGACTCTAAGTCCGATTTTTCCAAGTCTTGAATCTAAGAAGAAAGGGCAGTGATTTGGCCTTAAAGGTATGTGAACTACCTCGTGGAGTAGTCAATGCATGCAGTCAGCATGGTATGCATTTCTTCTACCCTTCCAAGTATCAAATCAAGTTGGTTGGGTGCTCTAGCTTGTGCTTGAGAAGAAGGCTGTGAAGTATCCTTAGGTACATAAGTGAATTGATCAATCTCATCCTTAGTGTTGCCACCTTCATCTGTAGCTTCATCCCTTGTAATTTATGATGCACCGATTTCTAGACCAGGGATGTGAGCTTTACTCTAGATAATAGTGGGCTCACTGATTAGCTCTTCCCTTTGCATGATCGGAGTCCACTTGAAATCTTCACCCTTACCCTTGATATTAGAGACATGACATGGCTTAGGAATGGTAGAGTCAGCCTTGACTTTCTCTTCTTGATGGACTTGACGAAGAGGTAATAGATGTGACTACAGATATCAATCTCTTTATGAGTGAAGATATCATGGAGGAAGATGGTCCTTGGCCCCGACAAGGTTCTCAAATTCTTCACCAAATAAAGGTTGAAGATCATGATATAAGCCAAAGCCCTCATCTCAGGAGTGAAGTAAATCATGTGCAAGGCCTTCTTCTTGAGCTGACCTCCAACTTGCACAAGAGGCTCAAGCTTTTCTTTCCTCTCATCATACTGTAGAGAGGTATCCGAAGTCATCAGACGGATCTCCAACAGCTTTTGGATTGACTCTCCAGATACTATAAACTCTCTCCCTCTAACCCAGTAGTTGATGTGGTTGCCTTCCACAAATGCATTCGCAAAGGATTCATTGATGATGCACTCATACACATCACCAGAGGGTTTCAGTAATTTGGTCCATGTTCTTTACTTGAACACTTCCGGAATGAATGTGTTCTCCAAGGACTCAATGTCCACACTCCTTTCCATGACGATTGAAGCATTATTGTAATGATCAATTAGGGGTGACAAAATAAGCCCAAACCCATTTGCCCACCCAAACCTGCCCACTCTAATTAAACCCAAATCCACCCAATTATTAATTGGGTTAAATGGGCATCAACCCAATTAGACCCAATGATTATTAGGTTTTATCTAAAAACCCATTTAACCCCATTTAACCTAAAAACAATATATCCCAAATTCAACCCAGCCCTTCCTAAAAAAAAAAAAAAAACCTAGCTCTCAGGTTTCACGAGGGGTTTCATTTTCCCTCATTTTCTTGGCTTCCAATCATGCTAGCTGCTTCTATTTTTGCACCGACGTGATGGCCATGGTGCAGCGCTGCCGAGCCCTCAGGGATTCACAAAGTTCCAAGTACCACCAAAGAGAAGTGCGGCAACCTCTTCTTCCTAACCCTAATCGGCGACGACGACCATCGTTTCAGCCTAACTCTCATTGAAACTCTCATCTTTGCTCTCTCCTAAGTCAAATCCTAAGCTATCCATGGCTCCATACTTATCACCACCGCCCACGACAAATTCTTCTACAACGGCTTTGACCTCGCATGGGCCCAATCCCTCGGCTCCTCCTCCGGCGCTGTAGATTGATGTTGAGTATCGCAAGTGGAAAGATAAAGAGGACGAGATTCTCAGTGATATCGAACCCATCTCTTCTCTTACCAAAGAGATTCTTCACTCCAACAGTTTCGTCTTAGTCACTCTAAGTCTATGCCCTAATTTTTTGTTATTACTGCGTTTGGCTGCCGAGAAATAGGAAAAGAAAATGAGACTTGCTTTAAGTGAAAATGAAACTGCCATTTTTTTTTTTGGGATAGAAAATGATACTGCCATTTGATAATTGATATAATTGAGAAAAATAAATTATAGTTGTTAAAATAAATTAAATGAATAAATTATCATGGTCATTTTCACTTTAATGGCATTTTGGTAATTTTGATAATTGGATGGGTTGGGGTTTACCCATAATAATTGGGTTGGGTTAGATTTGGGTTAGAAACAATTAGTTAAATGGGTTTGAATGGGTAAATGGATTTTATATACCCAACCCAATTATGCCCACCACAAACTCACCCATTTGCCACCCCTATGATCAATGTAGGCAGTGCTAGCATCATCATTTCTAAATGAATCGGGGGAGTGAAGAGGACGCTTTGCTAATTTCTTTGCAGCTGACTTACGAGGAGACATCTACCAAAAAAAAAAAATCACACACATACAAACCATACATAAACATGGCAACAAACTTGATTAAATACAAGTTAGTCCATAAACAAGAACAAATTAAGAAAAATTGTCCTAAAATGGAAATAGAAAAGCAAGACAGACACAAGAACATGTTATAAGTGCTAAAAGGTCTAAAAAGACTTAACTAGCATGAGTGAATGCAAAACATGTCAAGTGTTAGAGTGTGTGCATCAAGAGTGCATGTAGTGTGCATGTGTGATGCATAAGCAATGCATGAACAAGCACTCATGGGGCGAAGTGTATACAACACACAACCAGTGATTAAGACATGTTAAACATGCTTAATCACGGTAATCCCAAAAAATTGCTACTCAATGGAGTCCAAAACAATGAAAAAAACACCATATAGGCATTTTATCAAACACTTTAAGTGCACACACTACACTAAAATATGAAACAATGCATGAACACATGTAAAACTTGCCTAAATACATGTTAAAATGCCACTAGGGGCCAACAAAACACAACCAAATACAATAGGACACAGCCCAATCAAGACAAATTAAAAACATTTGACAAAAATTAAATTTTCCCAACCCCTTTCAAAATAACCCCAACCCTAGAAATTTAAGAATCTAAGGATTCAAAGAATAAAAGATGTTAAAACATACCTTAGAGAAGACTTAGGGATGAAATCCAAGTAATTTTGGTTGAGATTTGAGTGAAAAAAGGGTGTTTTGGGTTGAGAGAGGCACGAAGGAGGCAAAAAATAAATGTCTGAAAACTGCCACTATGTGCCCTTTAAAAACTGAAATTTCACTCATTTCGCAGGATAGCTACACACGAAATTCTTACGAGTTACTCGTGAAATGCCTCAAATGCATAGGGCAAGTTTTGCGGGAAGCTATTTCTCGCGAAGCACTCGCGAGGGAGTCGCAAAACTCTTTGTGTAAAATTTTGAAAGAAATGAAAATTCGCTTTCTCATTTTCGCGACAAGAATGTGAGATAGCTTACTGGCGACTTACTCGAAAAAAGGCTTCTGGAGGAGTTTTTCAACAAAATAGATTTGGCTTTTTGGAAAACCTTTCAAAACACAAGTGATACACAAAAACACTTTCAAAAACAAATAAAATACTCAAAAATCTTTTTGGGTTTGATCATCAAGCAATTGAGTATATACAAATCACATTTGAACACAACACAAATGATAAAATAACTCTAACCCGTTTCATGCATTTTATTCATTTATTTATGCCTAAAGATGGTATGAGACAAGGATATGGCACCCTTGATTTGACCCCGTCCTATTTTATCAGTAATTGTCTAATTAGATTGGGATTTTTGGAACATATTACAATTTAAGAGACTCAAATTTATTGTATGCTCATATACTTGCTATAAAAGTAAATGGGCTTTTGGGTCATAATATCATTAATAGGAGAGAAGAAGTTTGAAAAAATTAAACGAAATATAAAATGATTTCTTTATTTAATCTTACTTTAAAAACAATTTATTTATAAAAACAAATATACACTCTACATTAATCGTGTTTTCTCCCCCACTCACCAATGAAATAGTAACAAAGTAAATGATTTGGACATTCAAAGTTTAGGAGTTTTTAATTTTGACATTAAAATTAGTTCAAGTAGTGTTGTTTATTTTTATTATTGTTGATGGTCATTTTTGCAAAAATCTTACTAGCCCAAATGCAAAGTAAAGTCAAATCCAATTTGGGCCCATCATAAACATAACATTTTTTAATTCTTTTATGCATGGACCAAGCCAATGCATATTTAAATGGGGAATTAAGAGAGTGATGTTTGAAGGATAAGATTGGGCATTTTTTTTTCATGAGTCCAAAGCATAGATTTTGCCCATTCAGGCCACTTGTAAAATCTGAGGACCCACAAAAGGAATCACGTGCTGGTCACTTAACTTTCATGCAAAAAAATCCATCATGTCTAGTCTACTTTACGTGACTAAAGGCACTGCTTAACCTAGTTTTAGCCTAAAAAGTAAGTTGCTTCAATTAATGAATTCTGGTGAGGTTTGTCAATTTAGTAGGTTCCCTATGTGTCAATTTGGCAAAAGGGTTTAGCTAATCAAGTTTAGTCAACAAATTTCCTAAATCGTGACTAAAGTCACTAAACTAAACCAACCCATCCCATTATCCAAACTAAAACAAATCTAAAGCTTAGCTTTTGTTTAGCAACACAACAACTAAAAGCTTCAATCCATAAGCAAAATTAGACCTTAAGGATGTCCTAAACCTACTATAAAGTTTTGCCATCAAGCCCTACACTAACGATGCATTCTTACACCTAAACTACCATGCTTATTTCCCTCCAAGTTTCTGAGTCACATAAGCATGATAGAATATTAAGGGTGTTATGCATATGTGGTAACACAATAATGCCTTCTCTCTCTCCCTTAACACCTTTCTTAAATTTCATATTTTGATGCATGTACAAATTAATAAATGTTAGGACATATGTGATTCATGTTAGGAACATATGTCAATATTTATGTAGTTGGCTCTAATCCTTTGACAAAACGCACTTTACTTGTAATTGAGTAAATCTAGGATGTGTTTAATACTTCAAGAAACATGTTGTTCAAGTCTAGTATTAAAGTCATGAAGATTTGACTAAGAAACAAGTGAAGAATGGCTATTCATTAAAACTGGACAGATAGCTCGACACTTGTGGACAGAGATCTTGATAGTTGCTCAATAGATAGCTATCTATCGAGATTTAATGAATGAAGCTCGATAGATTCTCGATTGATCGAGGTATCTATCGAGGTTATGGGGATTCAGATTTCCAGATCTGATTTTCGGCCCAAGCTTATGTATTTGTGTAGGGTTTCTTTTCTCACAGCTCTAGACATATATAAGACTTATTTTAAAAGCCGTCACATAAGAGAATACAAGGAGAACATATGCAAAAGGTGACTGATGCCTTATTCTTTCTAAAAGAAGCTAATGCGTCTTTGCACTTTAGGGTTTTGTAACCAAGTGCTTCTTGATCTTCATTGTTGATGAAGATAAGAACTTTGCAGTCAACAATCTTCTTCAAGTTGGTAAGTGAGTCACATATTGGGATTCGTGCATCAAAGGATGGCGTTCATATATTGAAGAGTTCAGAGGTTTTGAAGTAGTAGAAGGTTTCTGCTATAAGTTCATCTACGGGGATTGTAGAGTCTAAGGACAAAGGTTTTGTACTAGATTTGAAACTTCTCTTTACTATAGTGGATTGTTTTTTTGGAAGGTTTTCCCCCAGGTTTTTTACTGTGAAACTAGTTTGTTTCATTGATTTTCCTAGGACATCATATCTTGTCTTATTTACTTTTCCATTGTGCATGATATTGACATGATATTGATATTTTTTTTATTTTAATAAGGTTTATTCATAATAAATCTAATTAACAACTTGGGTTCAAAACTTGTTAATTTTATTAATCGGGGTCTAAATTTCCCAACAAGTGGTATCAGAGCGGGTTCACTTTGATTGGATTAATTTCCTGAGTGTGATCCTTGACCCCTGTTGTCATGGATTGTGGACAATCTCTTTTGATTCCTCCTTTATTTGATGATACTAATTATACGTACTGGAAAGTTCATATGAAAGTCTTTTTGCAGGCTTTAGGTGAACAGGTATGACAAGCTATTGAAGTTGGTTGGATTAAGCCAAAGGAAGCGCCGGTGGATTGGGATGATGCAACAATCATAGCAGCAAATTTCAATAGTAGGGCCTTGAATGCCTTGTTTTTTGGGGTGACCAATGAGGAATTCAAGAAAATATCATCCACGGAAGTTGCTAAGGAAGCATGGACCATTCTTGAAACCACCTATGAAGGTACCAAGGCAGTAAAGACTGTGAAACTTCAAAAATCACTACAAGAAAATGTAGTTTTAGTGACGAATTTTAGTGAGGAAAATTTTTTCCTCACAAAAAAGTACTATATAGCGACGAAATATATATTTCGTCGCTATTTATAAAAAAATAAGTAATATTTAGCGACGAAAATTAGATTTCGTCGCTATATGTTGTGTTGAACTTAGGCGCTAAGCAAAAAATGCTAGCGCGAAACTAAATTTAGCTACAGCGACGAAATTTTTCGTCACTAAAAGATTAAGTTTTTTGCGACGAAAAATTTCATCGCTAAAGGTGTTAGTGAGAACACTATTAGTGACGAAAACTATTTCGTCGCTGAATATCACATATAGTGACGAAAATAAGTCATTGCTAAAAACAAAAACATAAATATCAGTATATTATTAGCGACGAATCCATGTTCGTCGCTAAAGCCAACCAATAGCGACGAAGTTTAGTTCCTCACTAAAAGTTTTATACTAATATGGACTCAGGTGCCAAGCAGAAAATTTTGGTGCCAAACTAAATTCAGCTACAGTGACGAACCAATTCGTCGCTAAAAGTTTAGGTTTTTTGTGACGAATAATTTCGTCGCTAATAGTAGTCAATAGCGACGAATTCGAGTTCCTCACTAAAGCTCTTATACTAAAGGTGTTAATGAGAACACTATTAGTGATGAAAATTATTTCATCGCTAATAGTAGTCAATAGCGACGAATTGGAGTTCCTCACTAAAGCTCTTATACTAATATGATCTTCAGCACTTTTTTTTTTTTTTTTGTTTCACTTCTCTCTTTCGCTCACTCTCTCCCTCACAGCCCATTCGCAACATCCCAAAGCCATTGACAACATCCAAACGATCCCAACATCGAACCGGTTCACGACTATCCATTCGCAACGATCTCGCCGTCGCCGTCGCAACGATCCCCATTCGCGACGATCTCGCCGTCGCCGTTGCAACGATCCCCATTCACGACGATCTCATCGTCGCGACGATCCCATTCACGACAATCTCGCCGTCGCGACGATCTCCATTTGCGACGATCCCCATTTGCAACGATCTCGCCGTCGCGATGATCCCCATTCACAACGATCTCGCCGAATCGTTCGCCGTTGCCGCCAAATCGTTCGCCGTACTTGTTGCTTTTGCTTGTTCATCGTCACTTTTGCTTGCCGTCGTCGCATTTACCGTCGTCGCATTTGCTCGCCGTTGTCGCATTTGCTCGCCATCGTCGTTGAAGCTTGCCGTCGTCACTTCAGCTTCCTTTCGCCGATTCAGCTCCCACGACCCTCCGACTTCCACTTCAACCGGTGACCCTTCGCCTTCCCTTCAAAATTTTTTTTTTTTCTAAAATTATATTTATTTATTGCTTTTCTACAGTTTGCAATACTTCACACACACACATACAGGAATGCATATATTACTTTGATTGTGTTTATTTGTCTAAATTGTTGTTTTTGCAAAAGGGTTTGTGTTGTGTTTGTTTGTGGGCAAGTGTTTGATGGTGTGTTAAGTTATGAGGAGGAATGTCTATTGGTTTGGAGATGGGGAGTTCTATTAATGTTTGAGAGGAGAAGTGGGGGGTGGTTGTGATATATATTTTTTGGTTGCTAATTTGTTGTTGTTGTGATATTGGGGATTCTGGTGGGTTGGATTTTTGTATGACAGTGCTTTTTAGGGGGTTGAGTTAGTTTTAAGGAAAATTTGTTTTGTTTTGTTTCTGAATATTTTTTATAGGATTGCATTTTCTTCTTTATTGAAATTTAATGGAGGGAATTAGTAGAATGACCTTTTTTTTTTTCAATGGATGGAATATTTATCAAAATTAATGGTAGTGTATATTAGGGTTTTAACTTTCAAGTGGCACTTTTCTTTTTCTATTTTTCTATAGTGCTGATTTTTTGTTTTTGGGTGTTTTTTATTTTATCAATTTGAAGGCTATTAAGGACAAGGTGAAGGAAAAAGAAGAACCCGCAGAGAGGCCGGGCCAGTTGGAATTCAAGGTTCTTATTATTGTTATTATGGTTCTCACAAACATCTTTACGAGTTGATTTTAACAAGAATTTTTTTAATATGCATCATATCTTCTATGACTTCTTTTTAGAATTGTTTCAAATATTTTTGTACTAATTTTATGGCCCAAGATAGACTTCATTGATGGATTTTTACTATTGTATTTATGATTCTTTGCATTTGACCCTACATAGTTAGAATATTCCTGATTCTTTGTAATTGGGCTGCTTGGAATTTTTTTGGTACTTGAGAATTCCTAACATACTAAGCAGTGAGATGTTCATATACATTTGAATCTTATGGTATTTGATACTAATGGTCAAATAAAATCATTAATATGCAAAATGAGCTGTCATGTGGACAAGCTGGTATATTTGGAGCTTGAAGTCTTGAACCTGTGAAATGTCAATCCCTTTAGGGAATGTTGTATGGTGAATAGATATTGTACTGGCTTTGTGTGTTTGCTGCCATGAGTATGGGCATAGTAGTTACTGTTGTTTTTGGTCTTTGGTAGTGTGCTCTAATTGTGTGGCCTTTGGCCTTATTTCTAGTTTTCCAACTTGTTTACGATAAAATTCTCTTGATTATCAAAAAATGAGTAGAAATGTTGGGCATTCCTTGTAATAATTAATAGTTTAATTCCATGTTGATACCCATGTATTCCTTACAGTAATCAACTAAGCTCCTAACTCATCTTCATAAATTTTCACAGGTATAATTTTTTCTTTTTTATTGTTTCTAGTAGTTGTATCATTTTCAAGACTAAAGGACTTATAAATTTAAGTTTTCTTTTGCAGGCTAAATACACATTATTTGCAATAATTTTGGATTTTTTTTTTCCTGAAAGTTGTAAGCTTGGCTTGAGCAAAGTAAGTAAATTCTAGTTAAAAACTTATAAAATTTTATTCTCGTGATGTTGGAAATTGGATTTGTGGTGGTATGTTGTGTTGGAGCAAGCGGGTGGCTTGCATGATGTTATAAGGTGGTTTAAATACATATTGAGAGTGTTTTACATTCTTTTGAATTATGATTGGGTATTGTTGATTAGATGTGATGAATAGTAGATTTCAATACTTGTAAGCATTATAGTTGTGATGTTTGTGTTTGATTTTCTTGTGGATTGTTGGTTTGAATAAGTATTGTTGATTAGATGTGATGAATAGTATTTTATATGATTTAAATTCTTGTAAGACTATATTTGTGATGTTGGAAATTGGTTTTAAGGTGGGTTGTTGTGTTGGAGCAAGCAAGTGGCTTGCATGGTGTTATAAGATGGTTTAAATTCATATTGGAAGTGTTTGAGTGTGCAATTGTGAATGAGTATTGTTGATTAGATGTGATGAATAGTATTTTATTGGTTAGTACTTTATCTTCAAGTTAATTTTTTATGTATCATTTGAAACTAATTGTATTATATTACACTTGAAAATTTATATTTGCTTTCTACAACTTATATATTAGGAGTTGTGATTTTAATTTATTGGTGTGGTTACTCTTAATTCATTATCAGAAATATTTTTTATAACATAGTTAATATTTTTACTTTACGATTTTAATGTAGTAGTGTTTTTATATTTGTGCAGATTTCTTATTGGTGGCTTTAGGGGATCTCCTTTAGGCATTATTTGAAGACATATGAGGACATCTTCCATTAGTTCTAATTATATTATACTACATTTTTTGTATTACTATAAAACATCTTAAGTTATTGTATGTGTTGCAAACAATTATTGTATGGAAGGAGTTTGAATTGGATACTTGTTTTAATTTTAACTGGTGGAATGTATGGATAGATTTTTTATAAATGTGTTAATCAAATGTGAGGTTTTAATAATGTGATGACAGGTTACAGGTTAATATTAACGTCATAAAAATAATAAAAACAAAAAACAAGTTTTAGTGACGAATTTTTTGTTGCCACAAATATGTCACTAAATGCAGTGGAATTTTGTAAGAAATAGTTTTAGTGACGAAAATTTTTGTCACTATATGTACCAGAAAACAGTTTTAGTGACGAAAAATTTCATCACTAAATATGATTTAATAAACTGAAATGGTTTTAGTGACGAAATATTTTCGTCACTAAATACTGTTTTTAGCGAGGAAAACTTTTAGCGACGAAACATTTTCGTCGCTAAAAGTTAAAAAAAAAAAAAAAAAAAAAAAAAAACAACAACAAATTGGACTTTTAGTGACGAAATTTTTCGTCGCCAGGACTTTTAGCAACGGGGCTACAACGACGAAACGAATTTCATCACTAAAAGTCCAATTTCGTCACTAAAGGTTCTTAGTGACGAAAAACTGGACTTTTAGTGACGAATTTTTTCATCACTAAAAATACATTTTCTTGTAGTGAACTCACTAGTAGTTTTGAAGAAATAAGGATGGAGGAGGATGAGACCCTTGATGAGTTCTATGCTAAACTCAAGAATATTGTGAATTCTGCTTTCAATCTTGGAGAATCTATTGCAGAATCCAAAATTGTTAGGAAAATACTTAAGTCCTTACTTGAAAGATTCCATGCCAAGATCATTGACATTGAAGAAGTCAAGGACATTGATAAAATTCCTTTGACTGAGCTTGTAGAGAACCTTCAAACCTATGAGATGGGATTAGGCTCAATGGGAAAAGGTGGAAAGAGTAAAAACTTGGCTCTTAAGGGTATAGAGGAAGAGATTGAGGACTCTGAAGATGAAGATGAAAGTGAAGATGAAGATGAAGATGATGATGAGGATCAGGATCAGGATCAGGATCTAACCTTCATAACTGATGAGATTATCAAGCTTCTTCAGTTCAGGAAAAAGGATTAGGGCAAACCTCCTAGGAAATCTAAATCCTCTAGGAAGGGTAAGAATGAGAATCCCCTCATCTAATGCCATGAGTGCAAAGGTTTTGGTCATATGAGAATAGAGTGCCCAAACTACCTTATGAATGAAAAGACAAAGGAGTCAAAAGATAAAGGGTTGGTTGCTACTTGAAGTGATACTAAGAATGACTCTTCTGATGAGCATGTGGATGAATGCAGTCACATTATGGCCTTTGCTGCCTCAACCGATAAGATGATTGCGGAGAGTACTAATAATAGTGAGGATTCTTCTAAATGAAGAAGTACCTAAGAAGATGATCCTTAAGGAAGCCTATGATAAGCTATGCACTGAATTTATAAAATCTAAAAAGACTTCTCATCTTTGTAGAAAAGAGCTTAATGAGGTAAAAACTAAAAAAATTGATCTGTTAGTCAAACTAGATGAGACTACAAGGTTAGTTGAGACTCTTGTTATGGAGAACACCTCATTAAAAGAGAAGGTCAAGAATCTTGAGGTTGAGGTTAGTCAAGCTAGAACTCAAATAGAGAGGATGTTTAGTGCAAAGCTTGATGAGGTATTGAGTACTCAAAAGCCTAGTTCTGATAAGACTAGCTTAGGATATGCTGTTTCCTCCGGTCCCTTCTCTTCTACGGCTTCTGGATCAAAGATTGTCTTCGTGCCACAACTTGAGAAAGGTGATAAAGGTATGAAATCTAAAATTGATTTGGCTAATTCTAAATCCTCTATTAGACCTCATGTTCGTCACCATTGTGGTGTTCCTGGACACATATGTCATAATTGCTTTAAGTTGTATCCTCATAAGCAATTGTCCAAACGGTCACAGGTTTCCTCTCATGGATCTACTCTTTTGTTTGGAGAGTTATTAAAAGTTTTGAGCTTTTTAACTCAAATTTAGGGAGAATTTTAATTCTTCTATGTCCTTTAGTAGACATACTAGAGCACATGTCTTTTCATCTTCACGGCCAAAAACTCGTGCTGTGTGGATGAGAAAGGAGCCAAAGACTTAATTGTCTTTTTTGTTTGTCTTTTGCTTTAATTCTTTCTATCTAAAATAGGACTCTTTGTGCTTGATTTCTTATCAATTTTTGGAATCATGTTTTCATGCATCTGCACCCTTCTATTATGCCTTCATGCATATACATTTTTCTTTCATGCTTTCATGTTATTTGTCTATTTTTGTTTGATTGTTTAGTCTTTATTTTGTTTTTTTTTTTTTCAAAATAAAAAGAGAAAAATCAGAAAAATACAAAAACAATGTGTGTTTTGTGTACATTGGTACTTGTGTACCCTAGATGGCTATTGAAACAAAGTTTTCTAAACTTTGTATCTCTTGTAACTTAGATGAGCATCTCTATGCACAATTAAGCAAATGAGCTTTATGGCTCTTATTTGTGATAAGTAAGATTAAGTTATCTCTTGTAATTAACACTCGTATCACTCTTTTTTATGGGAAGGACTAGAAAATCCTAAAAGAAAGGCATAAATAACCATCTCACCATTGTTGCCCGCCAATCATGAAATGACATCTATATGCTTGCTTCGACATAGTAAAAGTACAATGTCAATGACATTTGTGTGTTTCGGTATAGCAAAATTGGAATGTCAAAAACTTAACATAATTGGGTATTTCATTTCTATTTCTTATATGCCCATTCATGATTTGCTTAAAAAGAAAATATGCAAAGAAAAATCAAAAGCAAAAAGATCAAAAATGCTTTTAAATATGATTGCAAGCGTGTATTCTAGAAGATGTAGGAGTTATAGGATATACCTCGAAGGTGATAGTCCCCATCAAACAATTATGATTGTGTGTGAGTTAAAGTGATTTTCTTATATCTCAAATCGTCATAACATGTATACATTTATGCAATCTTGCAATATTTTTTCACACACAACACGCAATATTCTTTGCTACTCTTGATACATGTGCAGGTACGATGTGATTTGGCCATTACAAGATTTTACATGTGTTAATGTATGCTTACTAAACTGTCTTGACTTATTTTTGAGATATAAAATTGATTAGACTTGTTTAGTGTGTGTGTGTGTGTTTGGGATCCATGTGCTTAAAATTGTTGTTGAGAGATGATTTTGAGATCTTAAAATGTTGATTGGATCTTTGGTTGAGTTGCATACTTGATTGCATTTATATTTGTGTTCTTCCCTTATTGAAAAGCTGTTTCTTATCGCAATCTCGACAGCTCTCGACATCTAGGTGGATCGATTGAGAAACTTTCTATTCGCTTGATAGCTTCTCAACACCTCTCGATCAATCAAGATCCTCTTGCATGCATTGTTTTTCACATGTTTTACATCTTTTTTTTTTATCTTGTCATCCATAGCATCTTCTTTCATTACATTCATGCATTTTTATGGATTCTTTGTACCCCCCTTGATTATTCTTGATCATCTTTTTTTATGTTTGAGTGAAGCTTTCTAGCTTCTTATACCCTTTGTCAATCATGACAAAAAGGGGAAGAAATATCTTTATGTGGTTTCTTTTTAAGATTTTACATGTTAGGGGGGGAAATATATGCCTTTGTAAGGGGGAGATGTGTTTTATCTTGTTAGGGGGAGTGCTTACCTCCTTCTTCTTATACACCGGTCTTATGACAATTTTTGACATACATTGTACTTATCTTCTTTATATATGTTGATGTATGTTTCTTTCACCTACCCTTACATGTGTTGTTTCTTTTCTCTCTTTATGCACATGATTCTTATTACGTGTATGCAATTTATTATTTCTGTTTCACACAAAGATGCCTTGATAAGTTTTGTTTCAAGTGTTTCAAAAATACAGGTTATCAAAGTCTACTTGCCATAAACTCTCTTCTTGCAAAGTTTTTCAAGAGTTTTTGTTAGGATAGATTTTATTGTATTCAACAAGTAAATATGAGTTGAGTGATTTATGACTTCTCTCATATGTTCATTTGTTTGTTGTGATTTTGTCAAGAATTGCCAAAATGGGAGATTGTTAGGACATATGTGATTCATGTTAGGAACATATATCAATATTTATGTAGTTGGCTAATCCTTTGACAAAACACACTTTACTTGTAATTGGATAGATCTAGGATGTGTTTAATACTTCAAGAAACATGTTGTTCAAGTCTAGTATTAAAGCCATAAAAATTAGACCAAGAAACAAGTGAAGAAGGGCTATTCATTAAAGTTGGACAAATAGCTCGACACCTGTGGACAGATATCTCGACAATTGCTCAACAAATAGCTATCCATCGAGATTTAATGAATGAAGCTTGACAAATTCTCGATTGATCGAGGTATCTATTGTGGTTACGGGAATTCAAATTTCCAGATCTGATTTTCGATCCAAGCTTATGTATTTGTGTAAGGTTTCTTTTTTCACACAACCCTAGACATATATAAGGCTTATTTTAGAAGCCGTCACATAAGAGAATACAAGGAGAACATATGCAAAATGTGACCAATATCTTATTCTCTCTAAAAGAAACTACTACGTCTTTGCGCCTTAAGGTTTTGTAACCAAGTGCTTCTTGATCTTTATTGTTGATGAAGTGAAGAACTTTGCAGCCAACAATCTTCTTCAAGTTGGTAAGTGAGTCACATACTGAGATTCGTGCAAAGAATTAGTTACGTACTAGAATTCATAAATCAAAGTGTTGTGTTCATATATTGAAGAGTTCAGAGGTTTTGAAACAGTAGAAGATTTTTACTGTAAGTTCATCTACGAGGATTGTAGAGTCTAGGGACAAAAGTTTTGTACTAGATTTAAAACTTCTCTTTACTATAGTGGATTGTTTTTTGGGAAGGTTTTCCCCCATATTTTTTTACTGTGAAACTAGTTTGTTTCATTAGTTTTCCTGAGTCATCATATTTTGTCTTATTTACTTTTTCCGCTGTGCATGATATTAACATGATATTGATGTTTGTTTATTTTAATAAGGTTTATTCATAATAAATCTAATTAACAACTTGGGTTTAAAACTTGTTAATTCTATCAATTGGGGTCTAAATTTTCCAGCAATAAAGATTAGAGGAATTATTCATATTTTCTTTCCCTTTGTTGTCTAACACTTTTGGGCATTTGTTTGTGACGCATCATTAGCTTTTACTTGATGAGTATTGTAAATTTTGGGTTTTACTATCCCTCACTCTTTACACCTATTGAATCTCGGGACGTTTGAGCCAATTCTCATTTTGTTTGCTCTATCCATTGATCGACCCCAGCAAATTAAAAAAGAAAAAAGCTTTTTGCTTAGTCGATTTGAGATCCACAGTTCTACCAGACAAAATTGCATGAAATTCTAGCACTGTCAAGCCCAAGATAAAAAGTCATCCAAACCAGATAGCCCACTCCAAGCCCACTAACGCCACGATTCATTCACAGAAAGGTACATGAATTTGACTTACGATAACAATTTGTATGGCCCATCCTCTTCATCCATAGCCACTCACCATTTCTTCAAAGATAGTCCTATAATGTTTTTCTTAATCAGTGCCTTAAAAGACCCCTCGCTCAGAAAAAAGATTGGAACTTTAGTGCTAAACAATGATCTCAAGTCCAACATTTCAACCTCTAAGTAACACTGTCACCTTTTTAGTCCCTCCAACTTTTCTGGGTTCTTCTGCTTTCTTGCAAAACTACATAAAAAACCCATGTAGAAAAAGGAGGGAATCCAAGTGTTACAGAGAGAGATTGGTTGGTAAGAGAAGGGGAGAGATTGTGTGTTGGGCATTGCTCCCAGTGGACCCATGGGCACCCAACATTGATTCACAGAGTATAGCTTCACAGCTCTTTGCTTTTTCTTTGTTTCCCTACCTTGGTTTCTTGTACTTCATCACTAAATCCAAGTCTGCTCCAAAGCTCACCCTCTTTGGATTCTATTTCTTGCTCGCCTTTGTGGGGGCTACCAGTGAGTTTTCTCAGACCCTATTTCTTCTTTCCTTTAATTTTATGTTAATGTTTTGTTGTGCTTCTTATATGATTATGAGTTAGAAGTTTTTTTTTTTTTTTTTGGTAACGGCCCTAACGGGATAGTTTATGCTGCCATTTGTATGATTATAGATGAATTTAGCTTTGTTGGGTCACATAGGATATATACTCTTTTGCTCCCAGTCTTAATCTAAGCTTTCTTGAGTTCTCAGAGCGGGTTCATGTCATTTTAACAGGAGATATAGACTAAATTGCAATTTGCACCTTTCAAGTTCGGGGCAATTTTGAATTTGCCTCCTAAAGTTTCAAATTTTGGATCCGTACCCCTAACATAACATATCATTTGGATTTAAGTCCTTCCAACAATGCACCAGGTTGAAGTGCCCGATAAGTGTCAAGTAAATTGCAATTTACACCATCAACTTTGGGGTAATTTTGATTTTACCCCTTTAAAGTTTCAAATTTTGGATCCATAAAACTACGTCATTTTGAGTTGAGATGGCACACTTAAGAGACACCTCATCATGGCGCATGGATGGAATGGCTTAAATCTAAATGCTATGTAATGTTAGTGGTATAGATTCAAATTTTGAAACTTAATGGGGCAAAATCAAATTTATCCCAAACATTGAGGGTGTAAATTGCTATTTAGTCAAAGATAACTAATAATTGCTCTGGAGTATGGGCAAACAAATAAAAATCTACCAAAATTTATCTGAGAAAATGTTTGGGCTATGTTAACATTGAGGAAATATTGGCCCCCAGGATGTTGATAAGGAAAAATGAATTGAACTTTATTTAAGGCATGTATTTTAGTCTGAGTTTCGTTTTTGTTTTGTTCTTATCTGTCTTCTTGGACAGTAGGGATGGCAAGAGATGGGGCGGGCTGAATCATGGGTTCCCCATCCCTCCCATGCGGGACGGGAGTAGGGCCAATCTGTGTGGACTCATTTTGTCATCTGTAATTACATGTCATCAGGTCTTGATCAAAGTATGATAGTGTTAGGAACCCCTATAGGTATATAGATAATAATTGTTGTAATATTGCATTTAGTTAGTTAGTTGGTTAGTTAGTTACAATTCCAAGCATGTTAATCACATTTAACACATGTTGGAATTATTAATACACATGGGGAATAATAGGACCATTAGGATAAGGCTATGTGGGCCAATAGAATAGTTTTATGGTTCTATAAATATCTATTTGTAATCACATTTCCATCATAGAGGAATAAACCAATTTCTTAGTGTATTAGTGCATCTTTCTCTCTTAATCTCTTGCTTTCTCTATGGAGAGTGACTACCTCAAATTAAGTCAATTCCCCTACAATTCTTATTCATCCTCATTAGGAACCACCGGGTTCCTAACAGATAGTTGAGAAGGAAGGGGAGGGGTGGCAGTGAGACTGTGATAGTATTCAAAGAGAAAGGTGAGTGTTAGGGATGCTACTAGGATATGTATTAAAAAATTAGATTATAGATATATATATACACATGCTCAGGGTGAAACGGGGTAGGCAAAATCCGTCCCATCCTGTCCCCTCATAAAGGCCAGGAAAACCCATGCAGGGCTGGTCAGGGTAGGGCGGGGCAGGTACATTGTGCCATCCCTAGACAGCACCAACAATGCTTACATGACTTCAAGATGGGTCTAATATTTTCTGCAATCCAGAGAACCTTATGTAATTTCAGGAAAATTGAATCAGGCATACGGGATTAAATTGTCTGAGGACTGGAGAAACTTGTTTTGGATGAAGTACTTGAGTGCCAAGATTGATCTCTTTGATTCAAATCTGCTAACTCCTTTTCATTTATCAATGAAGGTGCCTTTTGTGTCTCAAATTTTAATATAGTCATGGCCTGATCAATTACACAGTCTGCATTCTAGGGCCATAAAAAGTGAGATTATGGGGCTCATGTCCATCGTCTACGTCTCTACATGTTGATAATTTTAGAAATTCAAATTGCCATTGTATCAGCAATAGCATTGCTTTCATTTACCCTCTGTCTTCCCACCTTGTGATACATTATCTCCAGAATGGATTGTTATTGTACATTTACAAGGCATTGAATGTTTAAGGTAGTGAAAAACTTCTTCAAATCAATGCCATATAAGTCTCAACCATTTTGACTAAGATAATAGTTATGCTTTTTCCCTGCTACTATTACTTGTTTTCTACTGTATAACAGCCTTGTTGTCAACTCTAACTAATTTTCTTCATATTGGTCTTTTCCATCGTTGTGCCTCTTGAGCAGTTCCTGCTGGAATTTATGGTAATTTTTCTAACATTGAGCAAGATATATTATGATTCAATCATCATGTTTACATATAGATGCCTAACTGTGTAACTCTGCCTATGTGATCGAAACAGCAAAGGTGCATTATGGTACTTCCTTGTCTAACGTGGATTGGTTACATGGTGGAGCTGAGTCACTTCTTACTTTGACCAACTTATTTATTGTGATGGGATTGAGAGAGGCTCTTAGGAGAGCTCGAGCTACAAAACAAAACACATCTAATTCTGCTGCGGGGTTGAAAGAAGAGAGGCGTTCCATATAGGAAGAGAAGATTTAATTGTCCATTTGGTTTTGTTGTCTTTCTCATTATCTTCCCAAAGCACCACATTAGCTGCTCTGTTCTGGCTGATTTGCCTCCTTTTTTTCTTCCTATTTCTTCTCAATGCACATAATATTTGAGATACTTCCTGCAGCAATGCTTTTACTTGTGCTCTCTCTTGAGAGTTCTCACCTCAACTAGATGTACAGTGAAAGAATGTGTTCCTTTTTGCTGTTAAGCACATCATGTATTTTTCACTTTCAGAATCTCTCTAGAGTAAACATGATGTTGCAACATAAAATTATGTCTACTGTCCATCTTTCTTGTTGGTGTATTCACATTTTGTGGTTTTCTTTCTTTTTAATTCCTTTAGGATTCCAAATAGTTTCTATTCCTTAAGGCAATCCTTGTAATATTTCATTGTTTTTTGTTTTTTGTTTTTTTTTTTTTTAACAGGTTACTTAAAAAGTGCTCATGCTATTTGGATTGATATTTATGGTATCAGAGGCCATTCTTCTTTTATGCAAGTTACTTTTGTCTAACCATCGCTTTGGAAAATAAAACTAGAGAACATTTTGTATATATGTGATTTTCTTCTTTGGCTTCTAGGATAACCGTTGTCTTCTATGTAATACCTGAACCCCCTTGGTGATTGCTTATCTATGCTTTGATGACTTTGGATAAAATTCATTGGTATATCAAATCGATTAGAAGCATGGTATGAAAGAAATCTAAAACTCTAATGCTATCGTACATGTCATGGCAAAAATGAGAGGATCTTATATATTCTACAACACTCTCTTCCTCTTTATAATACAAGCTACATTCAACAGGTTTAACCAGCTAATCTGTAAATTGCATCCCAAATGCCGTTCTTATTCTTATTTTAGACCCAATGTGGAATTAAGAGAAAAACCCTGGGGTGTCAAATGGGAAATTAGGATCAATTTCCACTGGATCAAGTGAGAAGTCTATGTCTAGAATTGGAGAATTGGTGGCTGAAGTGTGTGCTGAGATTATCTCAGATTCTGAATGTTGCATGTGAACCCCTCCAAAGTTGCTCACTTGAAATGGGGAAGCCATGAAGTAGTTTGATTCAGGGCTAGTCTGAGACAAAAATGGCTGAGGAAAACCACCCAAGAGAGCGCTATTGTCAAGTTCTGAAAGTGAAAAGTGACTGTTTTCACTCTTCATGCATCCAAATGAAGTTGAAGGAAAAGAGAATGGATGTGCCATCTCTCTATTGTCCAAGTTCTCGGTAGCAACCCTCAAATTGTTTCGAATTGTTGAGAGTATTTCTAGTGATTGCTTTTGTTGATTATCATTGTTGTTGTAGTTGCTGTTGTTGTTGTGTTTCTGTTCTTGTTTTTCTGGTGATGATGGTGCTGGAATCAAATTGGTAGCGTGGGAACAGGTGTGTGTTCCTCGGTATGTGATTTCGAATAAGTTGGGGTCTTCATCTGATCTTTGAACTTGTTTTGTTGCCCAGCAGTTTTGAGTGATACGAAAGGTGCATCTGTAATAGCTTCTGCAATAATAATAATAATAATAATAATTAGGTTTCTCCCTGGCAAAAGACGGATGTCAAATGTGCTTCTGATCAAACTATTGCATTCACCTTATGAGATACTAAAGCATGGAAAGTGATTTTATAAGGGAGTGAAAATGACAAACAAATAGACTCAAATCCAGGTACATTTTCCACCAAAAGAAGAGAAAAGAAATGAAAAACTTTATGTAAAACTGCATGTCATACTTAGCAAATGATTAGTTTGTGCAAGCACACACGTGTAATGGGTGTCTACTTAGCATATGATTAGTTTGTTTTTGTGTTTGTGTGTGTGTGTACATGTGCTTGTCCAGCTAACAAAAAAACGTGAAAAGCAAGGATGTCCCACTGATTTTCAAGAAGATAAGGAAAAGAGTCATCACCTAGGATATTTGGCTCCTAGGATGTCCTTCTGACCATATTTTCTCCAACTATAGCCATCATCATGAGGTCCTTCCAACCCTGTCTCAGAGTTCACCCTCACTTGGTCTGTCCATCTAGGCAATATCTTTCTGCAACCCAATTTCAAAAACATGTTACAATCAGCATTAGTTATCATATCAATAAGTACAATTTCTTGGCAGTAATCAAGAATTATATCATGAGGCTCTAAAATTCACCTTTTCTTTGAGACATCATTAAGTTCCTGTTGATCCTTAAGACCCTTCTCAAATTCATCGCTCCCAGGACTTCCATTGACAGAAATTGGAGACCCTGGCACACCAGCTGTTACTCCCATAGTATGGGACTGTCCCACTGGCCCACTCCATCTCAGAATCAAAAGAGCCTTCTCGTATGAATTTAGTATCCTCTGTAACAACGTATCCGTGGTCTCAGGTGATGAAGATGTACCACTAAATTGTACCCTTAACTGTTTTGCTAGTTCCATTCCTTGAATTAGTTCACTAATCAGTGTCTTCTGCTCCCAGCTCCAACCATTCTCCATCTTTTACAATGCTGTCAATAGGGACTACAAGGACAAGCAATAGTCTTATACAGTGTGGAAGTGATCTGCTAGCACATTTGATTTCTGAGTAAGCTTATTGGTAAGTTTTTTGCTAGTTGATACCAGAAACAATGACTAGCATGCTTCTAGACTGGATATGTGTTGTCAATAAGCAAAAGCTTTCCACTAGAAGTAGAAGCCAGAGGAATATGGAAGACCCAAATGGTGAAAGATAAGAAGATGCAAAAATGGAAGTAGTAAGAATGGGAATTGTCTTTTTTGAGGACTTGGTGGTGAAAATAGATGAGTAGCTGAGTGGCAGAAAGAGTAGCTTTGCTTGATGCTGGATGCTGAGAAAGCAGAGAGAGGGAAGCTCTAAGTTTTTGCATTTGAAGGATTCAGTGAAGGGCTTGCATTTATAGGAAGCCTTTTTGGGTTGAGAAAAAATATTTTAGTGTGTTATTGAAGGTCAAAAAGTTGAAGTTTGACTGAAATGGCAAAAATTTCTACAAAGACCAGTCTTTGGTCATCAAGCGATAGAAGGTGAGGAAGTGAAGAGGTCCAAATGCTGACCAATTCAACTTCAATAACTTCAAAAAGTGTCTCTCTCAAATTTTCTCTCTCTTTCTCTCATTTGTCCATGTTGGCATTATTACATGATTAAGATTAAGAAAAGTAAGAAGTCAAGAGTTGGATTTGAGAGAGTGGACCAAAGAATTTTCAAAACTAATACCGTGTTTTTGCTTGATATTTTAGCTATTCCTTGTAGGAAGTTGAGTGGAATTTCTGACGTGTAATAGTTATGTCTTCAACCCCACGCTTACGTCGAATGATCTTTTAGATTCTTGTACTAGCCAAAATAGTTCTCTCTATTGATACTTCTCTCCGCTAGGAAATAATTGTACACCATCCACGATATTTGGTAGTGGTAGTGGGGAAGAGGAAGGGAAGAGAAAGAAGATTAGAGAATGGGGATCAAATAGATTTGATTTATTTTTAATAATTACATAATTACAACGGATAGGAAAGATTTAAACCTTGGATGTCTTGTAAACACCAAGGTTTTTTGATATAACCAAAAAAGGAGATCGAATTTTGGGATTTTATTTCAATTCGGATCATATAGGTGGTTAAACAAATGATGTCATAAAATTTTAATTAATAATAAATTTTAAAATAAATAAAATAAGAAAAAAAAAAACAAAAATAATTACTAAGATTTGGGTTAATACTAGGCACCCCACAAACTTTTCAAAAATATTCAAATTGTCCCTAAAAACAAGCTGTGCTTAACACTATTTGAAAGTTACCATACTACTCCAAGTCTTCTTTTACTTCCTTCTTCATCTTTGGTTGTTATAATATTATCAATCTTTTATTATACGTACGCTCTCTCATGCATATAATTGTCATATATAGTTGTTGTGGGGTTACATCGTGGCAATTAACTTGAAAATAAATTAGTTTTTGAAAGAAGAGCACAAACAATGTTAAGTGCTTTTTGTACTTAGTGGGAAAATTTGATATTTTTGAAAATTTGGGGCAGTTTATGATATAAGCCCAAATCTCAAGAATAATTTTTGTATTTTACCAAAAAAAAAAAAGTATGTAATAATTCATAATATTTACAAAAAAATATATAGAAATCAAACAATTTTCAAGTGAGAATAAAATGGTTTAGTTTGACTCCCTTCCAAAACTTAATAGGATTAGTAGATAAGTTCTATACAAACTGATTCTAAAATAAGTAGAATGCAAGTCACTTTATGCCTTGTATTCATCACCAATCAAGATAAATGTCAAAAGTTAAAAGGGAAAAAATAAATAGAAAGAGAATCATATTCATGAAGATATGAGAGAGAGAGAGAGAAAATCACAATCAACAATATCCCTTAAACTAATAAAACTTACAAAGGAATTATTATCGTATGAAAAAGATAAAATTAAGGCCCTGTCTCTCAAAATAAATAAAGTGAATAAACATTTTCTACTTTATCTTTTTTTTTTTTTTTTTTTTTTCTTGAGTGCTCTTCCCTCTTTTATTGTTAGTATGAGTTATCAGTTACCACATTAACTATTCACATCATATTAGCATAGTCCCCTACCTGACATTTAGTTTTTTACTTTTATTTTTTGTAATTTAACTTAATACGCTTAATATAATAATATGCATTTGACATTAACTTATTTAATTTTTTTGCTGAAATAATGCTAAAATATACTTGTACTTAAAAAAAGTAAGAAAAAATGAGTGAATTAGTTGTGTTATAAATAAAAAATAAAATATTAGCAAAACTTGAATGCAAAAACTTAATTAATTATTTTACATCTCAAAAGTTAAGAAAAATAAATTTTAAGTGAAGAAAAAATTGATACCAAAAGTTAAATAATATGATTAAATTAATATTTAAATTAATTAAAAAAAAAAACTCTATTAAAGTTGTCGTCTTAGACTCCCAAATACATTGAACCGTCCAATTTTGAAGAAATTTTTTTTTTTTTTTAAAAAGAGTTTCAAAATTGTACGTATAAATAGATTATTTCTCTTTCTCTTTCTTTAGTCTTTACTTGTTAACTTCTGCAACTACCTTTTTTTCGGTCAAAAAAAAAAAAAAAAAAAACTTCTGCAACATTTGCTAAAACATTTGGAAGGAAAACGATTCTTTCATTATATCTCTTTCCCCTGATTTTTTACCAAAAAGTTAGCTCAGACGTCATTTAAAAGGGGAAAATAATTTCTAATTGAGTTGATTTTTTGTTGGTATACTTATTTTCCTCCTTGTCGTCAATTAGCATGTTTTACTTCAACTGTGATCCTCAAATGATCACTAGATTTCCACTTTCACTTTTTAATTAAAGGTTCAAGCAACAATTAATCGGAATTGGAAGACATTCTCCAAGACCCGGTCCACATTTAATGATCTAATTATCTTGCCTTTTTAACTGTTTAGATGACAGCGTGGACCGGGTCTTAGAGGAACTTTTCCAAATTAATTAGATCATTAAATGTGGATTGTTTCCGATTGGTTTTAAAGTCTATCCCTCTCTTGTCCTCTTTCTTCTTCTTTTTCTTTTTATCATTTATTTTTTGGGTTGTAGGTAGGGGAGGTTAATGCCAATTAAATAAGTTTTAGATGAATGTTTTAGCTATTTTAATATCAAGTGAAATATGTGAATTTTAGTTAACTCACTTTGTTAAATTATTTGTCGTCAAATAAAAAATTTGTAATCAAATCTTGTTACCAAAAAAAATAAAAAATCATTTATATCTTGACTTGGTGGTTGAAAAAACCAATTATTATAAAATGAACTTCATAAGTTCTAATTTTATATAATCTTAAAAATATATATAATATGATATACTTTCAAACTAATGTTGAAGTGACAAATAAGCATAGTTCTTAAACATGGATTGATCGACCAAACTGGTGAATTGATGACCCAGCCTAGACTAGTTCGAGTATTTATTTAGCTAGTAATAGTGAAAGATAACAAATACTAATAGCCAGCAATGACGAAGAAGAAGGGGACAAAAATTTGGACTAGAACCTATTAAAAGGGTTGTTGTAGATTTGTAGTGGAAGGATCGAGGAGATGTGTAAGTTCAAATTTCAATCAACATCATAGCATGTGACAAAAAAGCTCAATTGTTTTTTCGTACAATGATGCCCAAAACCGTGTTTTTGTGGAAAATAAATGGGCTTGGAAGTTTGAAAATGACACCCAACCATGGTTTAACGCATTTGTGAACCCTTTTGAGTATTATTTGACTGCCCATCTCATTTCTACTGTTCCCCCCAAGAACCTTGGCTTGATTTGAAAAAGAGTTATAAAACCTTATTTTGTCAGAATTAGCTGATATTTTGATTTCTTTAATGGAAAAAAATGTAAGTTCATCAAATTTATGTGCTGGTCAAATATTCGGATCTACAGCGATTCAATTCAAACTTTTTTTTTCCTTTTTTTAATTAATGTGTTAAGTTTAAATTATACTTAATGTTGCATTAGCAAAAAGTTCCATCATTTAATAATAATACATTAGATTAATATTTTAATAACCTCACTACTGTATTACTGAACTACATGCTCTCTTTATATTTAATATGCATATCAATATTAATAATCTCACTACTGTATTACTGAACTACATGCTCTCTTTATATTTAATATGCACGTCAAATTTAATATTAATTAGATGTCATTTTCAATAATTTATAAATTCATATGTATGCATTTTTATACAAATTTAAAATATAAATAAAATTTAAAATCTTAAAAACTTCATAAATAAGATAGTTATTAATCTCACATTCTCTTGATATCTTACATATACAAAGGATTTATAAGAGAAGAAAACATAACCTAACGGTGCAATTCTTAAAATGCTTGAATGGTCACAAGACTAGTGCATTGGGGCATGATGGGCTTTTCAGTTTAGAGACATTAAACCCATCTTACTCATCCACGTGTACTGTATAATATTGTAAATATCTTAAGATTCGAGAGTAGAATTGTCAAGTCAATACAAGACAACCCAATTAAAGGACACAATGGCGCGCTCGAAGCAACAATCGTGCATGGGTGCAACAGTCATTCATGAATATCAGGGCTGACCCAAGGTCTAGGCCTCCACCACAAAAGATTTTACCCCTAGGAAAAAAGGCCTTGTCCCCATTGTAAAAGGCTCAAAATTTTATAAAATTTTATATATTTATATATAATGATTGTGCTTTTTTTTTTTTTTAAATTAGTAATGCTAAACAAATTTTACTATAAGCTTACAACTTGACATATCATCGATCACAAAAAAATAATTTAAACATTCATTAATTGAGTTGTTGAAGTTCATCAATTATAATAATTGTCGCATCATATTATGAACATTTTGTAGTATCTTTAGTGCATTTTTCCTTTTCATTTCTATAAAGACTTCTAAAATAAGAGACTAATAAGAACATAACCCTATCAAAACCCTAAAATGTTTCAAAAAAATGCTACAAATGTGTTAAATCATCAATTATAGATTAATCTCCCCTAATAGTTTGAAACTTTAATTTATGTAAATCAATATCCTACAAAGCCACACATCAAATAATCTCTCTCTCTCTCTCTCTCAAAAACAAGATATAAAATTAAAAATTAGATTACACCTTCTTCTTTTTTGAGAATTTGGATTACAATTTTGCTTAACTATACATTATCATATATCCAACATAAAGTAACTTTTTTAATCATAATATATTTTTATTTCTTTTTATTAAAATTTATGATTCAACTATGATATTAAATTCTCAGTAACATTAGTTTAGTTTGTATTATGTATCAATTAACGTATTTAATGTATCAAATTAACTTTGATTTAATTAGTATTAAATAATTTTATTTAATTATTTTTTATATATAAAAGGCCCACATGAAGTTTTTGCCTTATGTATTATGTATCAATTATGAAGATAAATGTACAGACTCACATGCACAAGAGATGGAGCATCACAATCCAATTTCAAATTAGTTGGAGGACCTTGCTAGTTACTACAGGCAAAGACCGCCTGTACCTGTGCTAGCAGCCAAAATGGCTAACTGGCCCTAAAATCATAAGTATATAGTTAGTTGGCTTTGTTTAGAAACATAATAGCTTACTAGCATCTCGAGTCTTAAAGAGTCGATTTTGGCCTTCAAAATCGAGTCTTTGAGGCTTGATTTGTAGCTTGGATCAGCTCTGATGTGGCAGAGTTGTCACTTGGCAGCCACATAGAAATCGAGTCTTAGAGACTCGATTTCTAATCCAAAATTTTTTTAAAAATTCTAAGTCTGTACGTGCCAGAAATACCCAAAACAAATTTAAGAAACTTTACCTCTACGCAGATCAGATCAGATCAGAGGGAGGGAGAGAAAGAGAAACTCACCGCTACTCAGATCAGATCAGAGGGAGAGAAAGAGAGAACCTCACCGCTAAACCTCACCAACGCGGCCTGGGGCTCGCGCCGGTCAGCGTCGCGCGCGGCCAGGGGTCGAGCACCGGCCTGGGGCTCGCGCGAGCCTGGGTCGCGCGCGAGCCTGGGTCGCGCGCGGCCTGGCCTGGGGCTCGCGTTGCCAGGGGTCGCGCGCGACCCAGGCTCGCGCGAGCCCCAGGCCGCGCGTGACCCCTGGCCGCGCGCGACGATGGCCGGCGCGAGCCCCAAGTCGCCTGGGTCTCGCGCGAGCCTGGGTCGCTGGTCAGTTTCTGGTCATGCCGCGCGCGCCTGGTCTCCGATCTCCATCTTCTCTCCCTTTCTGTTTCTGGTTTTCTTTTCTTTTTTCTTTTTTTTTTCTCTGGGTTTTTCCTCTGATGCTCTTCTTTTTTTTCTCTGGGTTTTTCCTCTGATGCTCTGGTGTTTGGTCTGAGTTGGTGTTATTCGTAGGCGTTAGAAATCGAGTCTTAGAGACTCGATTTCCATGTGGATGCCAAGTGGCACCTCTGCCACATCAGAGCTGATCCAAGCTACAAATCGAGCGTCAAAGACTCGATTTTGAAGGCCAAAATCGAGTCTTTAAGACTCGAGATGCTAGTAAGCTATTATGTTTCTAAACAAAATCAACTAACTATATACTTACGATTTTAGGGCCAGTTGGCCATTTTGGCCTGTGCTAGCGCATTGGCTCACTACCTGACTTGTCAGTTGGGAATGGTGCAGCAATAAACGAAGGAATTTTGTGCCAATTTTGTAAATGTAACACTTGTGCAAAGTCTAGCTACCTCCTTGGTCTATAAAAGGAGGGGGATTGCCTTCCATTAGCAAGAACTTCAAGCAAGAAAAGAGCAATAGTCATGTAGAGAATAGACCTTAATGGTCTGTTTGGATTAAGGAGGAAGAGGAGGGGAAGAAAAGTAGAGAAGAATAAATTTAGCTCAAAATTAGCTTATTTTTAACCAACTCTACTTTACTCCCTTCCACTCCCTTATTCCTCTCTCAATCCAAACGGACCCTACGAGTTGTAGGCTGACAAGAAGAAAGCCTTGTAAAATAAAGCCATCCCTCTTTATTTCATGAGCAAGGAGTTTATCCCTTTCTCCACCCGTAGTTTTTCACTCCAGATTAAATAATGAGGTTTTTCACATAGATCTTTGTATAGTTTCACTTCCATTTTCTCAAACAAAGAACCAAATCTTCTAATTATAGGTCAGCCATTAGCTAAAGTTAGTGGCGTCCAATTCATGTTGATAGTGTGAGTTAAGTAATGATCATCTTCCACAAACCATTCCTTTAAAACCTGACTACGCACAATACTCATCTAATAAAATAATAATAAAGTGGTATAAAATCGCAAATGCTAGATGTTTCAAATTAAAATATTGATAAAAAAAAAATCAATAACATCAAGTATTTAATATTTTATAATTTGTTGTGTGTTTAATATTAAGAACACGTAGATATATGTAGAAAAGTGTAACTCTCATAGACACTAGACAGACAAAAAAAAAAAAAAAAAATCTAGATTTATAAATCCAGGAGATGGAGCTGCTGTCATCTGATTTTCTTGTTTGCATATGGGAAAGGCTTCAACTATGTTCACAGACTCCAAGTCTTAATTAAATATTTCTTAACATGTTGTATAATGTCATGACTTATTTTAAAGATATATTTTTAACCGTTAAGATTAACATTTCTCAATTCCTTGGATCTTTTAGCACCCGTATATATTAGAATAACGATTCCAAACATTTGAAGATAATTTGCTTTATTACAATGGTAAGTATATCATCCATGCTTTTCTAAATAATATGTAACGGTAGGTTTATCATGATGGAACATTGTAAAAGCTTTTAGTGGCTTTGTCATTAGTGGTGATTATGATGTGCGTACCTAGGTAATTATTTGGGGGCCGGCTCCCCTCCAGTCCAAAATTCTCCCATTCCTTCCCGTTTTAATCCGGATGCAAGACATGTGGCAAATGAAAAATCTAATGGTGAAAAACAAAGCCACCTTGAAATGTATTTTATTTCAATTTTACCCACACCTTCAGCGATCTCCCTTGCAAACCCACAGCCCATACACCACCGTCCTTGGCAACAGAGCCATAAAAAATTCTACCTAGAAACATGACAATTGCATCCTTCACAAATAGTCAAGAGGGATTATTCTATACATTCTATACTGCATGACTATATGCAGATTCTTCAACACCAGCTAATCAATGTCCTATTGGGGAATAAAACAACAAGGAGGCCAAGTTAAAACTTGTTGAGGGGAAATTGATGCCTCTATCTAAGATGTTGGAAAGCCAAGCCGAAACTCAATTATGAGCTCTTGAGATGATACCCAAAGACTTTCGGTGTGATGACAAAGCATATTCAAGCAAGAAACAAAGGCTGCACATGACAAAATAGCAACAAAAGCCCAATGAAAAACACATTACAATACTTAATTAGTACATTAATGGTCCTAGTCCGATAGTTCAAATCAGTCCTCTAGTGGTACAGTATTATCCCCAGCAGTAGGGTAATTTCATGTTAATAAGTGTATTTTCACGATAAAAAATCATTTTTTTTTTCTTATTATTATTAAGTCAACATGAGGGAGAACTTCCTTAGTTTCCAAAACATTATGACCTTCATCATAATAATTAACAATGATTAAAGGCTCCATAGTTACAAATAAAAGAGGAAAAATAGGATGGAATGAAGGGAGAGAAAGATCCCCAACTCAGTGCAACAAGTATTAAACTAAGATTTTGGTGAGTATGTGTGCATAAGGCATGAATGAGGTGAATGTGGGCTGTTTTGAGCGAGTGGGATAGGATTAATACTGAGATTGAAGTTTTTTGTGAGTAATGGGCTGTTTGTGACTAGTTGGAGGACATTTTTGAGCTGTGATTTTGTAAAGGGGGGAGAAAAATATCTGGGATTAGATGAGTGTAGGCTAAAGATAATGAGTGGTGAGCTTAAGGAGAACTAAACCACCAGTAAAAATGGCAAACAAACCCCAAAGTCTTAGGGGGGGGGGTGGTTGTCCCTTTGTGGGCTGAGGTGCATATGCTTTTATAATGGAATTTAGAGAAGCATTAATTAACAAGCATCCAAAAATACGTAGGTTTGATTCAGGGGAGCAGGTCAGCTGAATTAATAACCTGGATTTGGCCTAAAAATGGGAGATTTGCTTTTAGGGCTGATTTGCTTCTTTGGGCATGGTAGTTTTTGGAGTAATCTTGCATTAAATGCTAAGATTGCTGAGATTGTGTTCAGCCAATGGGATTAAAGTAAGTATTAAGGAAGAATCCTAATGCTGTAACTAAGATTTGGACACTAGGAAGTAGGATTTAACACCCCAAGCCAGGTGTCAAAATTTAAGCCAACTTTAGAGGGTTCCGCTGGAGATCCATTTATACCCTCCAAACCACATATTCCCAATTTTTTCCCTTTTAGGATTCATGGTCTTGGCACATGAATCACGTTTTGAACGTTTTTTTAACATTTATAGCATCAATTTGTTGAAGTTTGGATAATTTGGTTTCAACTCCCCTTCTGTTGGAAGTGCAGTCTTGAGGAAGATGATGGAGTCCCTTCATCCTTTTGACTTCAGCTGATATGATAGCCCTTGGGCACTGTTCACGTCAGGTAGAGGGTGGCAGAAAACCAATGGGATAGCCCCTAGATCATCCTCAAAGGCTTGGTCCTCTTGTAAGGGGCTCTAGTTGTTTCTTTGGTTAGGAACAAACAAGGGCTGGTTGCCCACTTTCAAGCTTCTTGCTGGGACCTTTTTGGGCGGGAACTTTGCTTCATTTTAGCACCTTTAGTTGGGCCACATGGTCCTTTCTTTGCTTGGCCTTGCTCCCTTCTCCACGAGATTCTTGGGCCTACAAAATGGGCATTAAAGACATGCTTTACCATGGATTTTTTACTCCTCATGGGTTTTAAATAACTTCTCATAATTTTTACTATGAATTACTTTGTAAATAATATTTTCCTTGGGGTTTTTTTTTTTTTTTTATTTAAATAATGGCCTCCAATATTTTTGTTGAGAATAATATTTATCATGGGTTTTAAATAAATATGGTAACAATCACTATAATGGAATAATGTGATGTTTTCATGAGTTTCTCTATAGATAATCATAATGGACATGTAGAAAAAATAATTACCATGAGTTTTGGCAATAAATATTATGAATATTGTGATGTAAGATGGATAGTGAACATGAATTTATAATATGAAATAAATAAATGTCATGGGTCTAATAATCATATCTTTCCATGGGCTTTTATAAGATGATTACCATGAGTTTTGAGAACAGATAATTCATAAATTCCATAAGCTTGTAATATTATGGTAATAGGTTTAAGGATCTAAAGTATTGTTCATTATTGGACTTTTAAGTGAAATAATTATGATATAGTATTTGCCAAGTATTGATAACCTTGGACTTTCGATAAATAGTGCTAAGTAGTTAGCTTGGGCTTTTAATAGTGTTGATAAGAATTGGGTTTTGATGTTGCCAATTGGGCTTTGATGTTGCCAAATGAGAATTGGGCTTTGGACAAATAAATCTCCATGAGTTCAAACCATGGGCTTTGATCATGGATTTGAATTCCATTGATAAAATTGTTTTGCCAGGAATTTGAATCATGGGCTCTCCAAATATTGCCAAGCATAAGTATTCTTGGGCTTTAAATAGAATAAGATAAATAGAATAAGATGTGTGTATTGGATTCATAAGACCGGTTTTGGGCTTAACTAAATAATGATAATAAAATTGGATAAAATAGGAAATTTTTGGGCTTTTTGTGATATCATGACCCAATTTAGATAATGAGATATAAAATATTTGTGATTAACATAATAATAGAGCCAAAAAAATATTGGGAAAACCTAATAACTTATAGTGATATAAATAGGTAGTACTCAAATAAAGTTAGGTGTAAAAAAGTACCTTAACAAAACTTCTATGTGATAAGGTTTTGTATTGACACAGTCAAAGAGGCAATATCTTTTATTTGGGTAATTTGTTGTAAAAAATAGAATAGATGCTAGGTTTGATTACTTTGAATTGAAATGCCTAGATTTGAGAAATCCAAAACCTAAGAAGTGAATTTTGGTGAAATTCATTAAGATTTTTGATGTTTGGAAGAGGATTGGAGCAAAACCCAGATGTTGAAATAGGGTTTTCAAGTATTGAATGAGAATTGGCTAGACCCATATGGAGTTTTTGTGGATTTGTGAAAAAATGGAGATAACCCAGAAAAGAATAGGAAGTTTACACATGATTTTTTTGAGAATTTTTTTATTTTTTTTACTTGTAGAAGAGATGTAATACCAAGAGCTTTTCGGAATGACGCCAGTAACTCGAAGGTTTCTGGCACTATTTCTGATGGCTTCTTGCCATATGCACCAAGGGCAGTGATGTATGGGCCAAGGGTTTGCAAGGAAGGTAGCTGAAAGGTGTTTGAAAAAACCAATAAATTACATTTCGAGGTGGCTTTGTTTTTCACCGTTAGATTTTTCATTTGCCATGTGTCTAGCATTAGGATTAAAACGGGAGAGAATGGGAGAATTTTGGACTAGAGGGGAGCCCGCCCCAATTATTTGAGGTTGATTCTTATTCGCCTACAATGATCTAAAAGAAGTACAGATCAAGTTTTCAAGAAAGTCATTGCTTGAGTAGAAACTAATTTTTGTTTAATAGCTTGGTCTCTTAATTATATTTTCAGATTGCTTGAAGTGAATATTTGACTTCGAGAAGTTAAGTATGGGATTCAAAAACGCTTAACTTAATAGGATTTTTTGAAAAATACACGAATTAAGAATAAGAATGAGAAAATACTAGGTGACTAAATTCATATATAATTAAGTTATGAGCCTGAGAAGATGTATTTCAATTAATGTTATAATTTTCTTAATTATTTTTTTTAATTAAATCATTCTCCAACAATCGTCTGTTAGTTTCAAATTTTTAAAAATAAAATATAGATAATTTGTATAGATGTAAACTTTATTTGTTTCATTGTAAAATATTTTCAGTTGAAATAATTTTTAGTTTTTGGAGAAAAAAAAAAAATATATATATATATATATATATTTTTTGTGTTTAGTTACATTTCTAAAAATGCTTTTCAAGTATTTTGTGCAATATAACATGAAAAAAATTTCCAAGCACAAACTTCAATTCTGTTAAATTTAGCATGGTTTTGAAACCCAAAACGTTCAAAAAAAAAATATTCAAGATTTTTGAAGTTAGATTGAGGTTAAACCAAGGTCAAACTATGATATTTCATGTAATTTTTTTAATGAATTAATACTTAAATTGTATTTCTTTAATGCTTGTGGCTCAATGGTTTAAGCTTTGGACATGCTAATTCGCCTGTTGGGAGCAAGTCAAGTCTTGACAGAGGCTTATTTTCAACTATTTTTCCCCAAAACAAAGAAGTGACTGAACCGTGACCAAAAAAACCGACCTTTGGATCAATTTCCAACCAACCCAGTTGGACCGTTGGTCTGGGTCAAGGAAACTTTAGAACCCAACTCAACTCATTAACTCACAGAAATCCAACCCAAAATGTTCAGTCAAATTTGTCACACCCTTTGGTTTGAGTATTTTGGTAGCCCATTTTTGCATTCAACACGATCTTTTGTATATGCATGTGTGGTTCTCTTTCTCTTTCTTTTTCTCTTTTTTTTCATTTTTCTTTTTTGGTGGTGGGGTGGGACAGTATTTAAATAGTCCCATAGCACTGATCTAGGCTCTCACAAAGGGGTAGGTTTTATTCCTTTGTGAGAGTTTGGAGTAATGCTCCGAGACCATTTAAATATTTTCCGGTGAGTGGGAGAGGCGGAATTTGAAGGAATTGATGGATGTGACCTCAAAATTGAATCATTTGCAGAGATCAATAGGCAATATAGCCCATATATAGGCAATGAGAGAGAGAGAGAGAGAGAATCCGCTGTAATAGGAGATATTGTTCATGAAACTAAAAAGCCAATGAAGCACAAGAAAGACAAAGAACAAAAGAGAGAAAATAAAAAGAGAGGATAAGCAAACAAAACAAACTTTATATACAAGAAGAATTCCAACACAAGAAAAGAAATTCCGCTAAACCTGTCCGGATCAAATGAACGGAGGACTAGAAGCATTATGAATTCTTGGTCCTATGCTTGTTTCTTTTCTCTGCAAATACCTCACCATGTCTCATTATCCAAAACCTCTCTATATCTTCTGGTTTTCGCCCTGGAATCCGACCTGCTATCAAATCCCACCTGCTCAAAATTTTTTACCTTAATAAATTATGCAATTGGATTCATTTTTTGTTGAAAGCTTATTTATTGAAAGTTGACAAAAATACAATTATACACAGTATATTTTATGGTACTTTTTTTTTTTTTTTTTAAATTACAAAGACTACATCTAAACCATTTTTTAATAATTCTAATCAATAATAAATAATCATACATCCTATAAACTCTGTTCGTCTGTATGAATCTCCCAGAGTTATTAACTAACCCCAACAAAACATAAGTTCTTGATGCTTTGCGTTAGAATAAAATAATAATGGCCAGTTAGCAGGGTAGGTATACCTACATTTTAGCTCCCCCAAAAAATACGGCAACCTATGAAGTTGCAGAGGGTCAGAGGACATAAGAGATTCTATCCTCATACATTAATTGCAACAAGGGAATAGTTTGTATAAGTGCAAGGAGATGTAGGGTCCCATGGCTATGTTATATACTTTGAGCACTAGCAATCAGTGATGCCAAAAAAAATAAAAGAAAATTTACATCATCAGATGCTACCTTATCTATTTTACTAATTTATTTTATAACTCATTATACATCTTTGTTTTTATTATTATATACAACTTAATCAAATAATATAAACTATCTAATCAAATAATAAAAAAACATTCTTTTCTCTCTTTCCTCCTACTATTTTTTTCTCTTCACACACAACTATAAGATTAAATATTATTTTTTCTTTACAACCTATGAATAGTAAGAGCATTTTCATCCGAGATTCTAAAAAAGTTCTATTTTCCACTCTTAAAATCTACTTTATTTATTTTACCATCTCATTTTACAACTCACCCAGCATCCCATATTCTATTTTTATATACAACTCATTAAAATAATATAAACTACACAAATATAAAATAAAATAAAAAATTATATTTCTCTCCCATCTCTTTGATGTACCCAACAAGTCTTCTCACTGCTACTCGCCAACTTCAACCACAACCCATACATCTAAACCACCGCTACAACCCTAGCACCACCGATTCAAACCCAACCCCTACCACTGATACTACAATCAACCTTGAACCATCAAACTTGAAACCAACCAATCACCACCCAGCACCACCAAAACGATTCAACCCACAACCACCATGACCCACACCTCAACCACACCATGATCCACCGTGACCCACACCTCGACCACAACTATGAACCACACCGTGACCCACACCTCGACTACAATCATGAACCACACCGTGACCCACACCATGAACGATCGAACTTGAAACCAACCCACACCACATACCCAGCAACCATTGTGAACACAAACCTCGACCTCAACCCATTGTCACCACCACCACCACTGAAGAGCATGATTGTGAGCAAAACCCACTACCAAAAAAAAAATAAAAAATAAAAATAAAAAAGAGACCCACGGCGAGCAAAACTCAAACCCATGGTGAGCAAATCCCAGAGCCATAACGAGCACACCCATAGTGGCAAACCTAGACCCACGACGAGCACACCCCAATTTCATTCAACCACCCAAACACAACTCAAACTCCAACCCAATCTCCACCTAAATGCCGACCCAAACACCACCCAATCGCCACTCCAAAGGCCGTCCCAAACACCACCCAAATGCCGACCAAACTTCGACCCAGACGATACAGTGAGCAAACTAGAATTTACAAGGCAAAAAAAACAAAAAACAAAAAACAAAAAACAAAAAAAAAAAAAAAAAACAAAAAAAAACAAAAAACAAAACAAAACAAAACAAAGAAAGAAGGAATCTGGAGATGCAGAAAGTGAGAGGGGCTGAGGGAAAAGAGGGAAGGGAGAAGTGAGAAAGAGAGTGCAAAGAACAGAGAGAGAGAGAGAAAGAGAGAGAGAGAGAGAGAGAATATGAATAAAACATACTTCTTCTTCTTCTTCTTCTTCTTCTTATTTTTATTTATTTATTATTATTATTTTTTACATCTAATGAATGGTGAGGTTGTATATACACAACCTCACTGTTCACAGATGTTAAGAACTTTTGCATATACATACTCAGTTGGAGCGTGTTTTTAAGGGGTTGGTGGCTAAAATAGCAACTAGGGGGGTTTTTACACCCCCCATTGCTAGTGCTCTAAGGTTACATATATGTAACCTTACTATTCATAAGTTACAAATCTTTTTAAGTATATATACAAACCCGGATGGAGTGCGTTTTTGCTGTCTTGATTGTAAAATAGTAACTAAAGGGTATTTACACCCCACTACTAGTGCTCTTATATGTCTTATCTCGATTAATGCATTATAAGTGGATTGCATAAAAAAGGAATGTTGATCCATTTCTTTTTTAATGTGTCAATTAAAGAAGGATGGCCTAGTTAGCTAGGACAAGCTTATGTCATGAAGCAAAGACAATATATAGTCAGTGAGTAAATGACCAAGATAAACGTAAGGGTTTGAAACCTCTAATTAATCAATAATATGGGTTATCCTTAATGTTGTTTGGCCGTCAGAATGAAAAAAAGTGGAAAATAGAAAATGTTAAGAGGATTGAAAACACTATTGTACCCTTGTTATTAATTAAAAGTAGAAAATGAAAATTTTGGATAATTTTGTATTTATCTTCTCATTATCATTTTCTCTTATATTTTCTCTTCTTAATTTAGAAGGGGAAAAAAAAATAGAGTGGGTCTAGGTGAAAACTCCATCCACCACATTTCCAATTCTCTCCCCTTATTTCAACCAAACAATGGAAAACACATTTTCCTCTCTTTTCCCTTAATTTCCATTTCCCCAACTCTTAACCTCCAACCAAACATAGCAGAAGGGATTCCTTCCTAATAAGTATTACCTAGTATCTGTAGAACGAGAATCTACTACACAAACTCAAAAAATAATAAGATGCTCAAAAAGTTCTGTACTCAATAAATAGATAAATACATAGAATGACCACCACATATAGTCATATTTAATGGGAGAAGTAATTTAACTAATATTTAGTTTGGTGATTGTGATGTCCAAAATATAAAAAGTAAATAAAGTCACTGCCAAGCAGTACAGCGTGTTCATTAGAGTTTCACATGAATGACAACTTTCGGTCTTTCTGACCCATTCTTCAGTCACATGATGATGCCGAAAAGCGTGCTTTCGTGCAATTATTCTCTTACTAATTTCATTTCATTAACATATACTTCACCTTCAGTCCTTTCCCCATATCTCTCTTCTTCTTCTTCTTCTTTTTTCTCTTTTTTCTTTTTCTAATTTTAAAAATTACACTGCAATGGACCCCAATGGGCTCCTAACCTCTAAAGAGTCCAAAATCATTATGCCCACGACACGCCTATTGAGTTTCTTGGTCTCCTCTATAGTGTATGTGAACAGTACTGAACAAAATGAATGGTCACAATTAACTTCTTTTCTTTTTTTTTTTTTTTGAAAAACAAACATACACAAGCGAGAGTGAATAAAATTCTAACTGATATGGTATGATTAACCACAACAATGGCTACATTAGGCATATATACATGTCGATCTAATTTAGTGCAACCATATATAATCTTTTTTCTGACACATAGAACCTAAATCCTTAACATAACACAATGCTGAAAATGGTAAGAAGCAACGTGAACAAAGGGAACACGATTTGTTTACCTGTCTCCAACAAGTCTGTACATCCTACAGATGAGATCCTCTTCTTGTTCAGTCATCTTTATGAAATCCCACTCAATACTGCTCACTTCTGCTGTCACATACAAGAATTCAAAGATGTTTAATATATGTATTGAATATTCAAGGTTAATGGTTTTTCAAGTTTTTCAAAAATTAAAGAAATCAAACAATTTATATGCTTCCTTAAAAACCAAAACTGAAGTGGAAGGCCACGAAGTTTTGGACAGGAAAATATATACCTTCTGACGTGGAGCACCTGGTCTTGGCTTGTTTCCGAGGACGTTTGTCCATTAGTTCTGAAATCACTCAAAAGTGTGCGCGGAAGCACACACAGCCAAACACTTATTCAAGTAGTTAACAAGAAGAAAAATAATCAAATAGTTATGCCAGAAGATACAAAGAGCTTAAAGATATTATGTGTTAGAGAGAGGGTGAGCTTTTCTTTTGGGGGTAATACTTCACAAAATAAGTTAAGAAGATAGACCTTGAGGGTCAAAGAAAAACACCTTCAAACGACAAAATTAAAAGGAGAAAAAAAATGACTTGAGAAAAAGAGAGAGAGAGAGAGAGGTAAAATCTCTAGGATAAGCTGCAAGAATATGTGGAGAATGGATATGAAATATGAATAGTACTTGTAATGGTGAGGGTAGCAACGTTTGCAATGCCTGCATGGAATGACTGGTGCGACCGAACAGACATATATCATGAGTTGACTTGTAGTTATCGTCAGTCCATATCTGACACATCCACTTCTAACAGAGTTTTAGATTATATATTAGAAACTCAATGCTGAAGCCAAGCCAAGCAATAAGCATTTTCTCTTCTTGATATACAGCCAAGGACTTAAAATCAATCCCTGCTGAGTGCTGATCACCCCCTACACTTTCAATATACAGGTAAACCCTACAAATTTTGACATAGGACTCAGGGGCGGCGTTACGTGCTGGCCAGGGGGTTCAAATGAACCCCCCGGCCTGGCCATTTATTTTATTTTATTATATATATATATATATATATATATATAACTTAAAAAAAAAATTGTTTTGATTCCCCTAAAATAAATATTTGAACTCACCCTCATCTTAAATTTTGTTTAAATTCAGCTAAAATAAACTTGAATATAATCATTTTAATACTACTTTCACAATATTTTCACAATAATTAATTTCATAATGAAGGTTAAGTAACAAGTTGTAACTAGTTTTTACTTTGACCCACAACTGACATCACTTTGACCCACAACTAATATTACTTAATTTTTTTTACCTGCTTTTAACAACTTGTCACCTATATTTTGTTGTGAAATTTTTGTGTAAATATTGTGTCAACAGCATTACTATTAAAAAATTTAATTTTATAATAAAAAATGTTTCAAATTTTTGCTTATTCATTAATAAATAAATAAATAAATAAACCTCCTATCTAGGACTTTGGCTTACTTTTCCATTGAAAGCAAAATGAAGTTGTTTTTCCTTGCACTTTTCTTCCTCATCAGCAAAAAATTACACTATCGTTCCAATTATCATATCTATATTTATATCTGTGATTGTTTCCTCATTTTCTCTCTCTTTCTTTCTCCGTTCTCTATTTTCTTAGCTTTTATCTTTGTTTGATCAAGTAATTTTCTTAACTTTTATCTCTGTTTGCTCTAATTCCAAGAGAGGGACCACATGTATGGTTAAAAAGTCACACACTTCAAAAATAAAAATTTAATTCAGTTTTTTTTCTTAGTTTCACTTACTCCTAGTCCTACTCCTAGGTTTGTTATTCTTCTTCTTCTTTATCCACACATATATACACTTACATTAAATTAGAGTAGAACTTCTATTCTGTATCAAAAAAAAAAAAAAAAAATCTATTCTTCTTTATCATATATTTTTATTTAATTAATATTACATATAAATATAACAAATTATTATGCATTTAATGGTTGTTGTCTTACTAATCTTTAAACTATTAATAAATTTTTTAGACTATTATACGATATAGTTGTATTGTATTCTAAATTGTATTTATTTTGGATTATTGTATATAATATGAAAGTTATATATATATATATATATATATATAATTAATCATTTTATTTTTTTAATCGTCCCATGACAAATTTCTAACTCCACCACTACCGACCCCCCCTAGAAAAAAATTCTGGAACCGCCACTGATAGGACCTAGCTAAGGTCTAATCGAACGCATCAACTAGCTAGCAAGTTAATGTAATTTAGCTACAACTCAAAGGCTTATAACTCTGCTAGTAATTCTAAGACCACAACCTATTTCTTATATTTTGCAACAATTATTTTATGTAGCATAATATAATTGATTGTATGTCACTTTTTCATGAACAATAACTTTCTTTTTTCCATCACTTACACTTAACTACATAGGAGAATTGCGGCAAAAATATATAGAATAAATTGTAATTCAAAATGTTTGCCTACACTTCATCAGTTTAAGGTTGCCTAAGCTGCATAGAAGTTATGCATATCATTTATTATATATGACATAATGACAAAGAAGTTATTGCTGACTTCAAATTTAAGTGTATAGATGCTAGATAATCTTGGATTGTGTTTGAGAAGAGTGATTCCAAGGAGAGTATCTTATTAGCATTTTAGCTATATATTGTGCTTTTGATGCCATTCTTGCTATGGTTGAATAATAAGTATCTATAGTATTTGTTATTTTTATCATGTTAGGCAGTTAGACTCCGCAATAATTTTTTATTAAAAATGTATATATCTACTTAATTTTAATCGTTCATTTTATTATTATTATTATTATTATTATTATTATTATAAGATAAAGTAATAACTTATATTAACAATTAAGATTAGGTAAGTATGGTACATACCAAAAGAGATAAGAATAATGATGTTGCTATTACACAATTTACTACATAAATCTTATAAATTTATGTGTCAATTTTTAAAATACAAAATAAAAAAATTATTAAGAAATGTATTTATTATGTTGCTGTGGGGACAATTTTTGCCTAGACCAAGTGTTGCACTTGTAGTCATTTTTGGCTTGGAGAGTCCCACATTGGAAGGAAAGCCTTCCTCTTCATGCCATATAAGGGATGACCAATGATGATAGAGTACCACTAGTTTTTTTTTTCAACTAGTGGTACTCTATCATCATTGGTCATCCCTTATATGGCATGAAGAGGAAGGCTTTCCTTCCAATGTGGGACTCTCCAAGCCAAAAATGACTACAAGTGCAACACTTGGTCTAGGCAAAAATTGTCCCCACAGTTGCTAATGTGTCACCAACTACAATTGTCACATTTGTTTTTATATATATATTGTAATTTATAATTGGTAGTAAATTTAAAATTATTAAATTGATACTAGTTTTAGCATTTTAGAATAGAGAAGGTATATGGTGTACCTGGCATATATGCCGGGTACAGCATATAATTTTCGTTTAGAATAGATGTTCAATGTGACCTAATTACAAATACAATTACTTGAAACACATGGTGTGAGTTTACTTGTATTTTGTCTCTTATGCTTTGTTTGTTCCTATGAAAAATGTCATTTGGAAAATAAGGCACTGTTTGGATGAAAAAAAAAAAAGGATCACTCATCACTTATCACTCAAATATTATCACTCATCACTCAATATCTCATCACTTATCACTGAAAATACCCCAACTTCCTAAGGTGGCATGTTTTGGCACTTGTTTCCAACTTCTGATAACTCAAAAAATTTTACTTTTTACAGGACCCACGGATTGACTTGGTGTAGCTTTTACTTCTTCTTCTTCTTCTTATTATTATTATTTTTATTATTATTTTCCTTCTTCAACCCCCAATACCCATACTCACCGAACCTAGGAGCTTCTTATTTATTTTATTTTTTTCTTTTTCTTTTTTTCCTTCAACCCCAATACCCACAACAACCACTCACCGAACCCAGGAGCTTCTTATTTCTTTTTTTCTTTTCTTTTTCAACCCCCAATACCCACAACAACCACTCACCGAACCCAGGAGCTTCTTATTTCTTTTTTTCTTTTCTTTGTTCCCTTCAACCCCCAATACCCACAACAACCACTCACCGAACCTAGGAGCTTCTCATTTCTTTTTTCTTTTCTTTTTTTCCTTCAACCCCCAATACCCCCAACAACCACTTCGGTTCTGAGCATGAAGCACAAACCCAAAAAATTCATTAGCATCCTTGATAGACCCATCTCTGATCTAAAACAAATACTATTTGGTGCTCACTTTAGACAACTGCTATTTTTTCCATTGATCAGAAGAAAGCTTTGTGCTTGAGAATGACTAAAACCAATGACTGAAACAAATACCAGAAACAACTTTGGTTGTGGTGACCGAGGACTTGGTGAATTCAATGGAAGATGATGTTTCAGCTAAAGAAGCAATAGATGTGAAGAAAAAAAAAATCCAGATGTGAACCTACAACAGGTGGAAAGAAAGGAGGAGGAGCAAATGCGATAAAAGAAAGAAAGAGAAGTGAAAAGCTTCTGGTGTTTAATGCGACAACACAAAGCATTGGGTCCCACAAATTCCATTTAATTACCAAATTGCCATGTAACTCGTAACTCAAGCATCTGAAAACACCTCAAATTTATTTCTAGTTTCCATAACTCATTACTCACTTTGGTGAGAATTGAGTGATGAAAACAAAATCTGAAAACACATCCAAACAAGTTATAGCTCCGTGGGACCCACCATTTTTGAGTGATGGGTGATGGAAACACCAAAATCCAAATAGCCCCTAAATCATTTATCAAAAAATACTTTTTGAAAAATCTAATCATTTTTTTGAGTTTGGTTGCAACCCGAAAAAAAAAAAACCAAAAACATATTATGTTGTTTGGTTCGCATAAAAATCTGTTAATATTTCTTATAATTTCAAATAACTATATGAGCAAAAAAACTTTCATTCAAAAAAAAAAAAAAAAAAACCCTAAATGAAAAATTAATTTCTATTTTTTTGGACCAAATGGGAAAAGAGGCCTCAAATTCCGAATATGTATATATATAAGGGGGTGGGGTTTAATTAAAAGTGATTGATTTGAGTTAAAATAAAAATGTCTCAATGATCTATCTATGCCAATCAAGGATAGTCAATTATCAGTGTATGAAGAGAGGAAGGGACGAAAAGAAAAAAAGATACTATATCATTATAGGTTTTTTTTATTTATTTATTTTTTTTAATAATTGAGAATGTAATATTCTGGAAAAACTGTTGTGGAAAACATTATTTTTTAGAAAAACACTATTTTTTAGAAAGACATTATTTTTCTGTTTTTGAAAAACAAACACACACAAGGGTGAGAGAATAAAATTCTAACACAAAGGCACAATACAAATTTCTAGCTTTTTTAATTTATATATATATATATATATATATATACCAGTAATTTTGAAGACATATTACTGGTGTGTGTGTGTCTATATATATATATATATATAAAATAAAAAAAGAAGAAAAATTTTCTGTTAATTATTGATCCGAATTCCTAGGTTTAAATATATACAGATCGAAGATAACGTGATAGATCTTATTCCATCCTTTAATGAAAAGATAAGATGTTAGAAAGGTCTCGATGTTCCTATTTTATTGATTTTTTTCTTATTAAATTGATCCACCAACTATATATCCAATTGAAAAACACACTTTTAATTTATAACAGTACCCTAAAAATCAAACAAAAGTTTTCACTTTTCAGTTTTATATATATAAAAATAGTCAAGCCTTTTTAACTAGCTAGGTGACAAGTATATTTTGTCAAATATTCACGACTGTAAAAACAGGATTTTATGATCGCAGGGTATAGTACCTCAAGGTTGTAGCCTTGTACACAACCACTTTCCTAACCAAAGATGCGTATGATCTTTCGAACATTATAGATGTGTCTACCACACATCATTTTGTCTTTACATGCTTGGACAGGACATAAAGTTTTGCCTATATGCCAGGCTTATTTTTGTCTTGTTTTAGACCCTTCTTAATGCAATTTTAACTTGCATACATTTATAATCATATAGTTTTGGTCATTACTGTGTCGTATTTGGATTAATATAGTACTTATGGTACTTCCGTGAAGAGATTGGTCTCGAAATTTATAATTTTATAGCATTTTGAAAATTTCCTCTTGTTTTTACGTGTATGATAAATAAATTCTTCCAAAGAAAGTGAGCCTAGGAAGAAGATTATACCAATAACCATGTAGCTAGAGGCCTTGAAATGAAGTTCATTGCCACATATGATGCCATATTTATGGCCACAGAACTCTAAACCTCCCTAGCTCGCTTCATTGACCAGAAGTTTACAACTAGTTTTTCGGGTATGCCTTTAATGACCAAGCAATGCCAAAGAGATAAAAAAAAATTACAGACTTTTTTCACAACTAACTTATAACTAACTTATGGTAGTATTTTTTTAAAAAAGTATCTTAAGGTGGTATGTTATGATTATTGCAATATTTCATATTAAAGTAATGTTACAGTCACAAACTATTTTACAATATTTTTACAAGCTATTATTGTGGCCACTGGTTCTCATTTGGGCCTACTAATATCATCACTTTTTTATTTACCAATAATTAATTATTCACCATATCAGTAATTTGTAAAAAAATTTGTAAAAATGTTTGTATCTCTAGCATTTTCCTTCATATTAATCCATCATTGATACACTTTTATTGTACACTTTAACAAAATGCATTAAACTTCAATAGTTGTGAAAAAAGTATTATTATAGGCACCAAAAAATACACAAAATATTTTACACATGTTACTTTTGTAGCGCTGAACACTTGTGAGAATGTGTGAGGGCTTGTTAGAGTGTGTGAAATACTCAAGAGAAAGTCTAGAGATATAAAAAATTTGACACATGCTGATATGGTAGATTCTTTATTTATTTTTTTTTTTTGAGAATGTAATAGATTGTTAATAACATGTAAAAATGTGATGTCAATGGTGGTCCGAAATGAGAACTATTGAAAACTTACCAACTCACCAATTGAGACAAAATTCATCAAATTTTTTGTGTATATAGCATTACTCAATTATTTATACATAATTTTAGTGCCTATAGCATTAATGTTGTGAAAAATAAATTGTGAAAATTTTCGTGACTAGTGTAGAGAGGGAAAATTCCCGACCTATCACAAGCTGACACGTCACATTACCAAGTCCACAAAATACAGCCAATTACAGAACACCATGTATTGCTGTTAGGTTTTTCTATCACTATTCAGAAGCCAATAGAAATTTGTCAAGTGTCATGCAAGAACCAATCGCGCATCAGCGCACGTGTAAGCGATGACTCAAGCAGCCTCGCACGTGTAAGCGATGACTCAAGCAATCCAGCACGTGTAAGCGATGACACAAGCAGACCAATCAGGCTGTGACATGTGTCACCAATCAAGTTCCGCCACGTGTCGCTCACCCACCCCAAAACTCCTATAAATAGAAGTCTTCCTGAGACATTCAAGAAGACCAAGATTCAGAGGACCAAGATCCAGAGGTCCAGAATTGAGAAGTGAAAAAGCTCTGCTGGAATCAAGCCCTGAAGCCTCCAGGAACTTCAAGAACTTCAACCCCAAAATCGAAGAACATTCGAAGCAGAATCATCCAAATCATCTGCCTAGATCCTAAAGTTTGCGGGAATCAAGCTCAAAGGCCCGAAAACATCAACAAATCATAAATCAGTGAAGCTCTTCGGATTCAAGCCTCCAAAGCCCCAAAGAACTTCCACTACAAATCTTCAAATACAAAGAACATTCGAAGCAGAATCATCTAAACTATTTGCCTAGATCTCAAAGTTCACTGGAATCAAGCTCAAAAGCCTCCAAAAACCTCAAACAACCATAAATCAGTGAAGCTCCACGGATTCAAGCCTCTAAAGCCCCCGGAGAACTTCCACAACAAACCCTCAAATACGAAGAACACACGAAGAACATGAAGAACGTAAAGAACAAGGGATTTCCAACAAGCTCATAGCCAGAGATTCATTGTAATTCTGTTCCAAAGATCTTCGATCCATTCTTCAGCCAAATTGAAGTACATTGGGTGTTCGAATCAAAATCACATTACTACAAATCTAATCAACAAGTCTTTTAAGGAGATCGAATCAGAGGATAACTCTTTTGTAATCACAGAGAATTGTACCACACAATCATCAATACAAATTCGCATTTGTGAAACTATTTTACTTGTTTGATTTATTTCGAAACGAGAAATTTAGTCGCTTACAACTAGACTTAATATATCAAGTCTCATAAAAGAAGATTATCATTGCTTAATTAGCACTATTACTTTTGGGACGGTCGACACACCTCAACCATAAGTCTCCTTCCTTTTGTTTTTATGACGTAAAACTTGCAATCTACGGTGGCAAATTATTTAACCATCACATTATTTGTAGCTTGCAAGTTGCATCAAACTGTTGTCCATTACTCTCTCCTCGTGGTTATTTTTCCTTGTCTTATAGCTAGTTGTCTAATGTGGTAACGAATCTTTGTCCATTACTCTCTCTAGAATTGTTAGGGTAATCCCATCGAGTAGTTTCTAAAATTCTATACACCTTTCTTTTCTTTTCTTTTTAATAGGTAGATAACGAGGGAGGAATGAGTGGAGTTCGAACCAAAAATATGATGCCATTATAATTGTTAGGGTAATTCTATCGTAGAGTTCCTAAGATTATGTCCATCTATTTTGAAATAAACAAATTGAATTTTGCCACATCATTAATAATTTAAATAAATATCAAACTGTGATAGTCAATATTAAATCAAATATTGATGAGATGGCTAGGGGTGGAACCAAAATTTTTAGTTTGGGGGACCAAGGCTAAGTTTAGTCATATATGTGTTGTGAAAAGAAGTTACATGTTTACAAAACTATCTAATATGAGAGGTTTTGGTCTTTCTAAACTCAATTGAGTATACAAAGTCTTTACTTGGTCAACAACAATGACAACAACCAAAACCTTAATCCTAGAATGTTTGGGTCAACTATGGGTTCTCGACATATTAGTTAGGGTTGTTCATATGCATTATCTTCCTCTATTCTACCTCACCTAAAGTTAGACTCTCTATTATTCCCTTAATTGACATATAATTTTTTATTACAATCAGACCCCAAAAGATGTTGTTTCAAGCTAACAAAGTAAGTTTGAAAAGATCACTAACATGGACAAGGGGCCCAAAATTTTTCTTGGAGGAGTTTTTTTGGGGGGGGAGGGGAACCTCACAGAAATGGACAGGCCATGTTCCCATTTTTACTTACTAGAAAAGAATTTTAAAACTTTTTTATACACGTAGTTTGGCCCTTTGGATATAGCAAAATTGAATTCATTCATTTCAAAATAGTTTTAGATAAAATTTTAGAAACTCCATAATAAAATTATAATTATCCTACACTTTAAAGGATACTAATCTGTTTTGAAAGAAGGCAGCCAACTGCAGCAATTAGAGATCTTACATCAACCTTTTTTCGTTTTGATTTCATGGGTTGGGCGTGAAGTTACATTAACCTTTCCATTTTTTGTGGGGGTGGGCTTGGAACTTCATTAACCTGTTTTGTAGGTCATGTCCCAATCTCATAACAGACTAACACTACTGCTGTGTTGTCTAAAGCTGTTTTGGCAAATGGACAATATGTGGGTTTGTTTTTGTGTATGTGTGGAAATGGACTCGATATTAGCCCGGCCATGATTAATTAGAAACATATATCCAAATGAGCTCATTAACAAAGTCATTTTCTTTTTGGTTGGATTCAGCTTAGAACGAGTCCATGCGGCCATGATTAATTATAGCCGAGTCCATGCCTCCATGGTACGTATTTTTCTTTTCTTTTCTTTCTTTATAAACTCATAGGTTATACACTTGTTTAATAGATCTATTTTTATAGGAAGAGAAAATGCCATCCAATCTAGTGGTCATTGACAAGTGACTATTCCTTTTCTTTTTCTTTTTTTTAAAAAGAAAAAAAGAAAAGAAAAGAAGAAAAGTTGTCTTAAATTCGAGAAACCTCTTGGTTCTGCTTTATTTTTTACTCAAAAATAAAGTCGAACCTAGAGGTTTCTCGAATCAAAATTCCATTCTTCGGTTAGATTCTCTATACGTGATTTTAAAAAGACTGTGTAATGTGACAGTTTTGTATCTAGCATTTTATTTTATTTTTTTCCCTGAGTGGAGGACTAAACTTAAGGTGGATAGCTACTTGGAGATAGACATTAACCATTAAAAATAAATTTGGAACTTATTCGGTGGGTGAATCAGAAAAAAAGCAGACCACCTTTTCAAGTTTGTACTGCCAGAATAAGTGCCTATTCTTTTAAGCCCATCATGCAAAAGTGGATTCAAAGAGTGACATAACATTAGAAATTGATGGATCCCACTAAATCCCATGCCTATATAAGACCCCCAACTCATGGCATTTCAAGACCAAGCAACCCACAAGAGTCCTAAAGAAAAATTACACAAAGTAAAGAACCTTTTAAGCCTCAATTGCCATGGACTCAATGCAGTGCTACAAACCCAGCAACGAAATTTGTCAGCAAAAATGCCATGAAAACTCATTGGGCCAAAAGGTGCCTGAGATAGCAAGCCATACTGAGATTCAGGCCCAGTACAAATCCCAGTCCATAACCCCAGACCACACAATGTCCAAAACCCAGACACAGTGCTACAGCCAAACCCAGACCAAGCAAGTGGACCAGGGCCTAGCCAAAGCCCAGAGTACTCAATGCATGAGCCAGACCCATGCAACTAATGGCATGACATGTGAAGGAAACACCAAGAAGAGAGGTGAGCACAAGAAGAAAGAGAGGAGGAACCTTTTACAGAAGATCAAAGATGGCCTCTCTGGTCATAGCAGCGACAGCAGCAGCAGCAGCGAGAGTGACAGCGACAATGATAACTGCAAATGTGAAAAAAGGAAGGCAAGTAGTGTCACTAATTATGACAATAACATTTTATGTGATACAAACCACATTTATTGACACAAGACTTTTATAATAGATATTGTAGAATTTAAACTTAAAACGTCAATTTTATGATTACTCTTATAAAATTAGTTATGACATTAATATGGGTCTAGCCATCTAGGACAGTAGGACCAAAGCTCTCTCAATTTCTTTCTTTTTAATGGATATGTTTCTTTGCAAATAATATTTATAATAAGCGGCATATGGTTTGAATTAATTTACTTCTCTTTTTTGTGTAAAAATTATTAGTTTACTTTTTCTTTTTCTTTTTTAATTTCTCAATATATCTCTAAGATTACACAATTCTTTACTAATTTCTGTATTTGGTTTTTTGCAGAATTAAAGGATCAATCGTTGAACATCAACTCAAATGATAATTAAGGAGAAAGATCCTTTGTAACTCGCACAATAAGAAACAAATAAGTATGAGAAAATAAAAAGTCCAACTGAGTAGCCTACGAGTATGGTATCTCGTGTTAAAATAATGTAATATCTATCCTTTATGAATAATAAAAAATCTGTTATGTATTAAAGAATCGTGGAATTTTTATCAAAAAAGAATAGTAGATTCCACTTACTTAATTTGCTTGAATTCACTAAAAAAAATGGCTTCTGGTGGAAACCTTTATGAGCACCAATACAGCATGTTTTTGTGAGGTAAAAGAAAACCCTCACAAATATTTGATGAAAATGCAAAATTGTGTAAAAAAGAAAAGGTCACAAATGGCATATCGCATTGTCAAGATTGTAGATTTTGTTGGAAGAAAATAGTCTCATCATAATTTTCTGTAAGGGTAATATGGACGCCATAACTAAAAGTATATTATTTTAAAGTAAGATATAATGATACTTTGGTTAAATTTCTTTAAAGCACCAAAAAGCCATATTTTATATCACTACACGGATTGAGATTTTCTGCCAAGAATTTATATATTTCCAGATTGGACTCATAGTCCATACCTTCTTCAATTTATAAGATGAACTCACAATTCACAGGAGATGGTATCTTATGCGCTTGGTGCATACGCTATTTTTCCCGACTCTCATATATTCTACAGCATGTAATGAGCTCATAATCCACGTTATTTATTGACTTCATGGATTGGGCATAAAATTCTATTTTCTTTACATCACAAATTAGATCGTGACTTACTTAATTTTCCCCACTTCACGCAATAGGCTCAAAGCCTAAAGCCCACTACTTCACAGATTGAGATCAAAAGCCTAACCTTGGTACTTCACGAAAAGGGTTTAATGCCTAAATCTTGCTAGTTCGCGAAATGGGTTCAAGGTCTAAGTCTCGCCAGTTCAGAAATCAGGGCTCATGACCTTATTTTTCTCATATCTCATGGAATGGGCTTCCCGAGTAATAGCCCTAGCTTTCATAAAATGGGCTAGTTAAATCATTTGGGCTATTCAACTTGTGAAGCCCATGCACATCCAAAGCATGGACCTATTTGAGCAAGGCCCAACCATTCAAGCCCAAACCCAACTGTTTAAGAGACAAAAAGAAGAAATAGAGAAGCTACATTCGTTGGTTACACAGGACAAAACAAAATCCCAACAAATGGAGAGTGAGACACGTTTACAAGGTCAAATATACCTTTTCTACACTTACCCACATGCTGGGCATCAACTTTCACTAATTCTTGCTAGATCAACGTCTCTTTTTCTCTTACAAAGACCAAATTAAATCTTTGATACAAGGAAAAATCTTTAAAATCCATGATTGAATCTAGCAAAGCTTAAGAAATATGCCATATATTTATCCTCACCCACAACAAATAACTCGACTTATCACTTCAAGCTCTAATTCATGGTTCAAGCCCATGAATTTTCATGGAGGAAGGGAGTTAATGAGTTATGATTTGGAGGGCCAAGTAGTTTCTTAAGTAGCTCCAGCAGTCTGCAGGATAGACCTTCACTTGGCATGTTAAAATGGTCATCAAAAGTCAGTGCACAGTAGATCTCTTATTGGCCTTCTATCAAAGGAACCAAAGACAAAAACCCCCATCATCTTCAAAGAAGAAACAGTTTCTGCCTTAATATTCTCCAAAGAAATTTATCTACTTGAAGGACGTTTGTCATCGTATTCAACTCGGATTCGAGAGATTGTGTTGTGGGGCCGAATAGGCGTTTATCGACTTGAAGAACCAAATCGCAAGCTCAGTTCTAGGTACGTAGTTTGCTCCTTGCTCGATCTTGAGAGTCAGAGAGAGAGATGTTATTAGAGAAAATATTTTTGAAAGGAAATATTTAGCTATAGTACCTTACCCAATGAGGCGAGGTACTGTAGTTTATCATTTTTTTTTTTTTTTTTAACTATAGTATTTTTGGTGTGAATTTATCTAAAAAGGGAAATATGGAAAGCTTGATGCAAATGCAAAGGACCTAAAAAGCTCACACTAGGTATTCACATTTTTTGGTTCCCTTAAAATCAAATATTTTTAAGTTGGTAAAGACTCATCCCTTGTTTTTATTTGAAATCTTTTAGATATGATGCAAAATGAATATTGTTCTACTTTTTCTTAGAGATTTCTCTATGAACCATATGAACAAGAGTTTGAAGAAGGAGACGAGAATGAGTCCTCTACCCACAATAGATGAGGAGAATTTATTTAATCAAAAAGTTTGGAGTCCTATAATATGATGCCTTTAGGATTTTCTACTAAATTGTATTGAAAATAGATTAGGATTTTTCTATTGGGCTAGGTCAACTTAAATTTATGTTTTGGTTGCCAGCCAAAAACAAAAGTTATTTTTAAAAATTTATGTCCGAAAGGCAGCCAAAAACATAAGAGGCTAACATTTGCCACATTTTTGCCTACAACATATACACTTTACATGATACTATTCATATAAACTAATAATTGCCCCATAATCCTCCACCCCAATAAAGAAAAGAAATTCCAGTCTAGCTCGATCCATTGCCTTTAGTGTCCCAAGAAAAATGTTGTTTGTTTGAATAAGTTTTTGAAATTTCTATCACATGCGTACTTGACTTTAATGAGAGAGATAGAGAGAAGATTGCAACTGGAAAATAGAATTTCCATTTTTGTCAGTTTATTGTGCTCCGTTGGTCATTGTGGGGGGTTGGGGGATCGGATTCTTAGAAGAGACCAATTAGTATGGGTTGGGTCACACAGTCTATCCTTTCTTCTTTTCAACTTCAATGGGCGGTGAACAAATTCCTTTGAGTGAAGGAAAATTTTAAAATAAATTGGATTTTATAATATTAGAATTATAAACTAACATAATAGTTCTCTAAAAAAAAAAACCATATTAACAATATAATAAATAAAATTTTAAAATATATTTTTGTTATACATTTAAAAGTTCACGCATGATGCAGTAGTTTATAAAAATCGCTAATTAAAGTTGTGTTTTGAAAACACAATTTTAGTTATAATTGTAAGGTTGTGTTTGTGTCCTGTGAACACAATATGTAATTACCACTGCTCTATCAAAATTTATGTAATAAAATTGGTTATAAACTTAGTATCACTCAACTGAAATTAATGCATGAAGTCTGGACATCTTACTTCCTGTATATGGAAATGGGGAATCTAATCCTTGGGCATCTTCAAATTATAAAAATGATTGGTGATTGCATTTCTGTCCTGGATCTTTTCGGCCTCTTGTAAAAGCATCTTCAAAAGCTGCATGCATGATGCATGATATAAAAATTTAAAGGAATCCCCACTTTTACAGATTAATTAATTCGAGAACCGATTTCTCTAACCCTATATATAAGAGCTCTTGCACTGCCTTGTAGTACCAAGCAACCACTTAAGAAACCAAGAGAGCTAGAGTGATATCCACTTGCCTCAGTTGCCATGGCCTCAATGCAGTGCTACAAGCCCACATACGAAACTTGCCAGCAAAAATGCCATGAAAGCTCTCATGGCGGGCACAAGGTGCCTGATATGGGTAGCTGGGGAATGAAAGCAAATCACCATGGAGGCTATGGCTATGGGATGGCCAACAACGAGACTTACAGGCATGACCAAACCCATGCCTACTACCCAGACCACAACATGGCTAAAACACAGGCTCAGTATTATGGTCAAACCCACAGCCACTACCCAGAACACACCATGTCCAAAACTCATGAGGCTTATAAGTACCATAGCCAAACCAATGGCCTTGGTCGACCCTCTGACCACCACGCAATGGCCCATGCTAATTACGGCCATGGCCAAGCCTATGGTCATCATGCATCTCATGGTATGAGCATGGCTTGCCAAATGAAATCTGAGAAGAAAATGAAAGAAAAGCATGCATCTCAAGGCATGAGTATGGCTTGCCAAATGAAGAGTGAGAAGAAAATGAAAGAAAAGGGGTCTGAGTATAAGAAGGAGAAGATGTCATACAAGAAGAAGTCCAAGTCAAGCAGGAGGAGCTGCAACGATTCTGATGGCAGCAGCGGAAGTGACAGCGATTGAAGATAATGACTGCATAAAAGCACCGTAAGAGTCATAAATTACTACATGGGCTAATAAGTTCTTTCAATCACAATCTATGTTGCTTTTTTTCTTTTTCTTTTTTTGATCTCAAAAAATAATATGTTGCTTTTTTTTTTTTTTTTTTTTCCTTTTTTTTTCTTATATTAGTTACTAAAGTTTAAAATAGAATAATATATATAATTGATAGAATATAAAATGAAACATAAAAAGACGAGATTTAGCCTTTTCAAAAATCCAAAAAATTGAAAAGTTAGTAAACAATTAAAAGGATGTCTCCAGGAAAATACAACTCTTTGCTTTCATTATTAGCATTTTTAACATAACTCTTCTTTTTAATTGCATGCAGGACTAAAGAAGCAGCTATGTGTGATCAGATCAAATGAAGGTGCTTTGGCAATTATATAATAAGTAAATTAAGAAGACTAATAAGAGTAGATGCATGCCCAATGAAGTGGCTTCATGAATATCTATATCTTGTGTCCTATGTAAGACTATGGACTATCTATATTGTGGTCTTTAATAAAAGTCCGTTTAACATCCGGGGATCTTTTTTTATGCAATACCAGAAATATCTACCCACATGGTTTAGTTTAAGACTGAAAGAACAGCATTCCAAATGCACAACCTTAAAGAGAAGTAATTTTAGAAGTTATTGCGGAAAACAGATTGCTGAGGATTTGAGTCTTGGCACATGAACCGAAATGCCATCCAAAACTAATGATTGAATCTATTCGTATGTGAACAGACGATATCAATACAATTTATCATATAATACCTCCAAGAAAAAGGTTTGCCGCAGACGGTGTAGAACACATGCAAAAGGTTACCTTACTTTAAGAAAAGGTAAAGAAAGTGATCAGTTGATATTGATATACATATAGTTGAATCCAAATCCCTTTAATTTAAGTATTTGGGTTAGACTGTCACAGTATTATTGATGTGCTCTTAGTTGTGTTTAGCACTAACAAGCTATGTCCTTAAATGACACAACCAGATTAAAACTGGAGAATATTTGTAAGAAAGGCGTTACCTTGCTCTAATTAGAGCACTCTCATCAGGTGTGTCAAATGCCAAATTTTTGACATTTGACACACCAAACACCAAAAACACAGCTTCATGAGGTGTGTTATATGTGCTAAAAATTTGGAACATGCTACAGTACGCTTTCATTTTTGACACGGTACGGACTAAAATGCCATTTACGTTTATTATTATTTTATTCGGCTTCCCCACTGATACCAATTAAAATATAATTTCCTCTTTCATGTTCAGCGACTCTTTTTCTGCCTCACCATCTACACGCTCCCACACTCTTTTCTTCTCCCTTTTGCTCTTTGCTGCTTCACACCACCATCTTGCTCTCTCCCATACTCCCTTCAACTTCCTCTATACCATCACTGATATATAAAAATCAGGTTCACCGGTATTTTCCCCTTTTATTTTTTCGCTCTCTTCTCTCTGTTCTATGATCTGATACACCGAATCGGAAGTTCATCTCAATGTCGCTGATTTGCAACTCAATCTGAGCCACCACCGATTTACTCTCTACCATCCTACAAATTTCACCATCACTGATCTATAAAAAATCAAGTTCACCGGTATTTTTTCCCCCTTTCTTCCCCTTTTTTTTGGCGTTCTACCCTCTGTTCTATGATCTCACACACCGAATTGGTTCAGTTCATCTCAGAGTCACTGATTCGCAGTTCAAGCTCGGTATCGCCGATTCACCGATCGGAAGTTCATCTCGGTATCGCCTATCGGAAGTTCATCTCACTATCGTACCAATTGAAGAGGTTTTTCTGACCTTGAGATGCAACAAAGATGGTTTCACAACAGTGGCTGCTCAAGAAAGGTTGGCCATTTTTTGCTACAACAAGCTTGAAGAGAAAAAGGTACTTCTTTTTGTATATATATTTTTCTTTTATCTGTTTGTTTATAAGTAAAATTTTCCTAGCAATTTTTTTTTCTGATATAAATGATGAACTCTTTCTTGGCTTTACAATGAATTAAATTTTCCAAGATTAATGAAGCCTAAAAGTTTTTTTTTTTTTTTTTTTGGAATTATTTACCTATGCAACAAGCAGAGCCAATGAACAAATATTCAAATTTCTTCTTCTTCTTCTTCTTCTTTTATTTACTTTGGCCTTTTGGTTATATTTGACAATTTTTTTCTTTTTACAGGAAAGTAAGTTTTTGAAGTTCTTAGGATTTATGTGGAACCCTCTCTCATGGGTTATGGAAGCTGCAGCTATTATGGCCATTGCACTTGCCAATGGAGGAGTGAGTGATTTCTCTCTTTTCAAACCTCTTTATTGTGAGGTACTTTTTCTTTTTTTTTTGGTTGCTTAGAGAGTCAAGGAAAGGAAAAAAGAAATAAATTTTCCATGCTTGTATAGGGAAATTAAGAAGCACTTAATTTCCCTTTCTGATTATTTGTATTTCAAGAGATTTTGACTATGGGGAACTTTGTCCTGACTGCATATTTTGCAGGGAAAACCACCTGATTGACAAGATTTTGTTGGGATTATTGTTCTGCTACTTATCAATTCAACTATAAGTTTTATAGAGGAGAACAATGCCGGGAACACTGCTGCTGCTCTAATGGCCTGACTTGCACCCAAAGCTAAGGTATTTGTTGGAAAAGTCTTTTGCCTTTCCTTAACTATATGATTTTGGCTTTCTTCTTGCTACTTGTTGCCATTTGTTGTGATGTAAATTTGAGCTATGAGTTTGATAATCTGGGTAATTGATGCACTTCTGGTCTCTTTTTTAAGGTCCTTAGAGAAGGGAGGTCGGTTGAAGAGGATGCAGCTATTCTTGTTCCTGGTGATATAATTAGTGTTAAGCTTGGGGACATTATTCCTGCAGATTCTCGCCTTCTTGATGGTGATCCCTTGAAAATTGATCAGGTAATTTTTCAACCTTCGATGTTCTGTGCAGATTGGCTAAGTGGAGCTGTCTGACTTATGTTTAATATTTGACTTTTCAGTCTGCACTTACAGGGGAGTTCCTTCCTATGACGAAAGGCCCTAGTGATAGTGTTTATTCAGGTTCCACGTGCAAACAAGGTGAGATTGAGGCAGTGGTCATTGACAGGTTGATGTTATTTCAAGTATGTCTGTTTGTGTAAATTTGACAGGTTGATGTTATTTAAGTACCATTTGTGTTTTGTTAATTCAAGTATATGTCTGTTTAAGTACCATCTGTGATCAAGGAAGTACCATTTAAGCCAACTATGTGTGTAAAATTTGAGTTGATGTTATTGGATATGAGTTAATGTAAGTTTTCTAAGTTTGAGTTAATGTAAAATTTGAGTTGATGTTATTGGAAGCTGACAGGTTCTAAGTTTTTATTATTATTTTTTTTAAATGCTAAATGGAAAATATGGATTTAAAAAAATATGACAGTTGAATAGGATGATTATTTGAAAATGTTACCGTTGATTAGAACCAAAATATTTGAACAAGAATGCAATGTTACCGTTAGACCAAGAATATGGCTGGTAGGAACAAATAATAAGAAAGAATAAAATAATAATAAAAAAGAGTTAAGAAATAATATTTAAATGAAGTTGTAAAAATATAGAATATCTGATAAATGGTATGTTGTAAAATGATGTGCTAAAATGATAAAGTAGGTTTTTGATGTGTTAAAATGACAATTTTTTTAGAGAGCTGATGGGAATGCTCTTAATCTAAACACAACCGCTGCAACTACCCTAACAATCAATCACACTCAAATTTGTTAGAACATATGTGATTTAATATTAAGAACATATGTCAAATTTGAATTGGCTAATCTTTTGACAAAACACACTTTACTTGTAATTAAGTAGTTCTAGGATGTATTTAATGCTTCAAGAAGTAAGGTTTTAAATTCAAGCATTAAAGCCATGCAAGTCTATCCAAGAAATAAGTGAGGAAGTGCTGGATTTTAAAACTCGACAGCTAGTATCTATTGAGGTTTAAAAAGCTACTGAACCGATGCTCAACAGATAAGCTATCTATCGAGGTTTATGAAATTTAGTTTTTCAAAACTGATTTCAATTCAATCCATGAATACATGTTTGAGCTTTCTTTTCTCACAACCTTAAACATATATAAGGATTGCTTTAAGGGCCGTCAAAGGTTGTGTGAGTGTGAAGTAAAGTTGTGTTCATGCAAATTGTGACTGAAGATAGAATTTGCTCTAGTTCATTTTTCTCTTGAAAAAGTTACTGTATTTGTACACTGTAGGGTTTTGTAACCAAAGAGTTTCGTGATCTTCATCGTGTTAATGAACTGAAAAAATTTGCAGTCAATGTCTTTTTCAAGTTAGTGAGTAAGCTGCGTTCAGAGATCCACGCATCAAATTGGTTAGTTACGTATTAGGAGCCGTGCATTACAAGAAAAGATTGTCAATACAGAATAAGTCCAATTGGGTATTAGGGTAAGGATTCAATTATAGGTTGGTATAAGGTACTGAGATTCCTTTACTTGTAACCGCTTGTTATGATAATAGTGAATTTTCGAGAGTGGTGACCTTAAAATCACCCGATGGGGTTTTTGTCACATAAATTTTCCCCATTCGTAAACAAATTACCGTATCAATTTAATTTCCGCTGCATTTAGTTATTTGGTGATTTGTTTTTGCTACCACACTATTGCATGCTAATTGAATTGATTAATTAACTAGGCTAATTAATTTGTTAATTCATCATAAGGGGTCAATATATTCTTGACCTATCAAAATCATAAAATTTCATCACAGAAAGCTTTTTTTTTTTTTTTTTTCATTCTTCATGAGACAAGATTATATAACTTTCCTCTTCATCACCAATTTCTGTCATTTTATCTATATTTCTTAGACCATGCGTCTTATTTTATAGTATGCTCTACTTGACTGAAATCTAGCTTTCTTTTTTATCACCTGTATCACCTTCAGCCAAGTTTCTTAGACCAGGTTTTTTAGACCAAGCATCTTACTGATAACCTCTACAAGAATGATCTACATTATACCTTTGGAAACGCCAAGCTTGGATCACCAAGCATCCGCATGGCATTCCACCTTTGCTATGGAAAATATGCGCGCTCCATTCAATCCATGTTTGGTCGCACTTTCTTGTTCTCAGACTTCCACCTTAACTGAGAGGAATGTATTTTTGGCTGGGAAAAAATAGTTAAAGGGGAGCAACTAAGATAGCTTCTTACCTGCAGGGAGTGATCATAGTAACATTCTAACTGCTCTTGGGCTAAGATTCCACACCATAGTCATTGATGAGCAACTAAGAGGAATGTTAAAGATATGGTGGTTTCAAGGACAAAACCCTTTATATTATCTTAGTGCTAATTGTAATTAGAATCCTTATCCTAATTATACACATGGTCCTAACTATATAATTATAACCAAATGTGTACCTATGCCATATCATTTAAAATTTTAAATAATATGCCACCATGTACACAATTACATATAAGAAAAAAAATCTTAAATTAATCCTCCATATTCTTTCTCTCGAACATTTTACTCTTTATTCTTCTTAATATTTTTCTATTTTAACACAAAAGGCCACAATTTTGGTAGCTTAGTCTATCAACAAACATAGAGGATTTTTATATTTCGACCTTAGAAATTTGCATTTGTGCCTTAAAGCCCTAAACCACTACATTTTTACTATTTGGCTCTCAACATGTTATAATTTATTTATTGAAGATTGTGTGCGTGTGTGTGTGTAATCTTAGGTTAATCCTGGATGAAGACTTTGCTAGGATTTAGATCAAAACATTCTATGATAACGTAATCTTGAATGAGTCTGCAATGTGTTATCAAAGTACAAGTTGTAATGTTCAAGATGAAGCTCAAAGAATAGAGGAATTCTAGGGACGTACAACCCTTCAGTTGATGCTTGATCAATCGAACAAGTCTTTGATAGCCTTTCAAATGTAGCTTAATTGATAAAAAACGATTCTCGATAGCAGCTGAATAGATCAAGAATTGAAGATAAAAAATAAAATAAAAAAATAAAAAAAAATAAAGTCTGATGTGTGTTAAATAGAATTCTCTCTCTATATATTGAAGTAATCGTAGAATAACCATGGAAAATACTTGGAATAGGATTCTCTCTATTTAAATAGAGAGGCCATTTCAAGGTTAAGAACTTAAAATTTTATTTCATATATACTAAAGAGTCTATTTCTCTTTGAAAGTTCAAAAACGTGTATAAACACCCTTGAACGTTTAGACCCCCAAAATACAACTTAACCAATTCAAGTAATATGTCAAACAACAAGTGTGCGGAAACTTAACATAAGCTATAATATGGAATTTGTTAAAAACTATCTAAGCCAAAACAAAATACAATCCACAGCAGATAATAAAAAGGCAAAGATAGAGAGGAAGGAAGATGCAAACACAAAGACAACACGCGATGTGTTATCGAAGAGGAAACCGAAGCCCTCAGTGTAAAACCTTTCCGCCGCCCTCCAAGCGGTAAACAATCCACTAGAAAATACAGTTGGGATACATGGACAATAATAGACCCTCCAAGCCTAATCTACCCAGTGCACCTAAGCCCTCCAAGCTTCTTGCTCCAACGAGGTTGCGCCGAACCTTTTTCTTTTCTAGCTTACTGGATTCTGCTACTAGACCGTAGCATTCGCCATCCTTGGCATCTTCCAATGCTTCCCAAATCTCCAAAAACACTCAACACTCTAAATTGGTGTGGGTAGTGTTTGGATAGAAATCTCCTCTCAATAGGTATGACAATAAGAGAGGGAATGAGAAGAGACTACAAAGGTTTCTCTCTAAGAATGAGTAGCTCTCTCTAATTGGGTCGGTGTTTTGAAGAAACCTCTCTTAGGGTTTTTCTTTCTGAATAGCCACGCATATCTTATGGGAATGAGGGGTATTTATACTGGTGTGAGAATGGAATACGAAGAGTCAGTTTTTCCAAAAACAGGGCTGGCTGGCGACTTGACCTCGCGACTTGACTGAGTCGTGAGTTCAAGTCGCGAGCTAACTTAATGGCCATTCTGGATTTCTGTCGTGTAGTGCTCCAGGTGGCGTGACTGTTCAGCACCCCTGCATGCTCTGCACGTGAGCAACTTTTGGCGGCTTGCAAGCCGCGAGCCACCCGCGAGTCTCTGCTTCACTGCACTGTCTTGAGCATTTCTTCACACTCTCTCACACACTACCCTTACATGATTCCCACCTAAATACAAGGTTTCTAAGTGCTATATTACAAGCAAATTTATCATGGAATAAAGCCAACACATGGTTGATTAAATTCAACCTTACACTCTTCTTCTTCATTTGAAATCTTTTTAATTGCTTAGTTAGTTTAAGCAAAATAACACACTTGCTAATGAGCACTAGATAGTGCCTCTTCTTTAGAAAATAGATATGTACTATTTTTGTCATAAACATGATTATTTTATAACTGAGGATAATTAACAATTAGATATTTTTAGTGTCGGAATCAATTTTCAATTATAACAAATAAACTATTGATTTAGTGAGGCTACAGTAGAGTTGTTTATTCTTAACTTAGTTCTGAATTTCGAAAGGTATACATATAAATCTCAGGTTAGGTTCAAGTTATACATAGTGTGCCCAATTTTCTTTATTTGGATGCAAATTTTGACAAACTTACCGTTGGATTACATTATCTTCATATATTCTTCATGCTTACCAAATTTCAAGATGATTAAAAATCAATAACCATGACATCAATCAATTTTTTAAATTCAAGTTTTTGTAGTTTAAAATAATTTATGAAAGATGAGTTTTTGAATCTAATGGTAAATAAAATCCAATTAACATGAAATTGGCATGTAGATTAAGAACATATAGAATATCTAATCCAATGGTGGGATTTTCAAAATATAAATTCAATAACAAGTTATTAAATGATGTAACATTGCTTAGAATTACACCAAGTATAACTTGAATCTAACCCATAAATCTTTTAGAATCGATTATATTTGTTTGTTGACAAACAAACTCTATTTGTATGATTTGATAGTTTATGAAAAAATATTATTAAGAATGGGAGTTCACCGTTTTCAACCATGGAACGAGTATTTCAAATTACAGATATTATTAAAACTAAAGCTTTGCAACCATGAATATTTTTTGCGTTAGCTTTCTATTAGATCCTTTACCTTTTAAATTGAATGGAGAAAGCATATTTTATGATTAAGATTAAATTTCTCAAAATTAAAATGATACGTGGTGCCACATCATTTTAATTTTAAATGATATGATACTTTAAAATAATAAACAAAAACAAAATTTTTGACTATGAATAAGATTTTCTCCCATTTGTAAAATAGATCATCTAAATTTCAAGTAAAATGGAGAGGGCAATGATTTTTGAGATGCATATCTGTTTTAATAATCCTCTTACAACAGAAATATTTGAATAATTAATGTGAAAAACCAATGAGGGAAACTAGACAATAATATGGAAATTGGTAAACTTTGGTCAAAGAGCATGAACTTTAAACATTGAATTTCTACTTTGGGTACCCCATAGCTTGAAAAATGAATTTAGTAACTTGTATTTCATTTCATTTATTTTACTAATTGCAGAGAAGATAGTTCATGTTCATGGCAAGATGACAAACCTTAGGCTGATCTAATCCACCCTATTGACAAACTTAGCTAAAAGTGCATGACTATTATACTAGGATAAACGGTCACCACAGAAAGCAGAGCCTAAAGCCTAATGCATTTAATTAGTTTATATTCCTCCACTCCAATAAAGAAAACAAATTCCCATCTCCACTGCCTTCAATGCCCCAAAAAAAATCTGGTTTGTTTGAATTGAAAAGGAAGAGCTTGAAACTTCTATTCCGACACATGCTTATTAAGCTCGAGAGAGGAGAGCTCAACATGGACACCAGAAGAAAGAAATAGCATTTTTCAATTTATTGGATTCTCGTAAGAGACCAAGTAGTATGGGTTGGGTCATAGCCTCTAGCCTACCGTACGTCTAAAGCGTTTTCAATGCGCCTTGAACAAATTCCTTTTAATGGAAATAATTAATGTAAATTCGGACATGTCAGTACATGTACTTACATATATCGAAACAACAAGTTTGTTTTATCAAAAAAATAAAAAATAAAAAAATAATAAGTTTGAAGATACAAAAATTTTCATACTTTCTTCTTTGTCGTAGATGTGATTTATTATGATGAGTGACGTGAAAATAATTAATGTAACCTGCTGCAGTTTAGATTATTATTATTATTATTTTTTTTTTTATGACACACGGTGCACTTGCATAATACTTCTTTTTATCTCAATCCCATAAAGAGAAATGATATTTTATTGTACTTAACGCCACCTTTATCTTGTTGCAAATATAATTTTCCAACTTTAACAGTTGTGAGAAAAAAAAAAATTTGTATTCTTGATATTTCTCATATAAATTGGGAATTTTATTCCATTTTCATGTGCAATTTCAAGTAAAAAATTAATTGTATTTCCTTTTATGGATCCTATGGTCATATCACAAAAGCATATTCAAAACTTGGATAATATATAGAAATCTGAAAGAATCCCACTTTTTTTAATTAATTAATTTTAGGAAGGAAAATAATAGATGCTGTCTTATAAAGTCCATCCCAATAGCAGTATTAAATTAATAAATAAGTAAATAAATGAAAAATAACTCCAATTTCTCTTTGTCTATAACTCCATGTGTAAGAGCTCTTGCATTGCCATCCAGTAACAAGCAACCACAAGAGAAACCAAGAGAGCTAGAGTGATATCCACTTGCCTCAGTTGCCATGGCCTCAATGCAGTGCTACAAGCCCACATACGAAACTTGCCAGCAAAAATGCCTTGAAAGCTCTCATGGGCACAAGGTGGCTGATATGGGTAGTAGCTGGGGAATGAAAGAAAATCACCAGGGACACCATGGAGGCTATGGCTATGGGATGGCCAACAGTGAGACTTACATGCATGGCCAAAACCATGCCTACTACCCAGACCACAACATGGCTAAAACACAGGCTCAGTATTATGGTCAAACCCACAGTCACTACCCAGAACACACCATGTCCAAAACTCATGAGGCTTATAAATACCATAGCCAAACCAATGGTCATGGTCACCCCTCCGACCACCACGCAATGGCCCATGCTAATTACGGCCGTCAAGCCTATGGGCATCAAGCATCTCATGGCAATGGTCATCATGCATCTCATGGCATGAGCATGGCTTGCCAAATGAAGAGTGAGAAGAAACTGAAAGAAAAGGGGTCTGAGTATAAGAAGGAGAAGATGTTCTACAAGAAGAAGTCCAAGGCAAGCAGGAGGAGTTGCAACAACAGCGATGGCAGCAGCGGAAGTGACAGCGACTGAACATGACTACATTAAGGCAAGGCAAGAACCATAATCTAACTAGAGTAATAACTAATGCACACACTACTGCATACAAAGTATACAGCCACTTTTTCTGCACTAAACTTATGACTTAAGTCAGGATTTCCATTTCAAAATTGTGACTTCAAGTATTTTCGGCAAAAAAAGAAAAAAAAAAATTGTGAAATGCAAAAAATTACTTCCATGAACTTTGTGTGTAATATTGGTGTGAAATAAACACCCTTTATATATCTAATTATATGTAACAAGTCTCATTAATTGTAACTTGTCATATGTTGCCTTTAAAAAAAAAATAACTTCAGATTTAAAATAAATAAATAAATCAAGACACATGATATATTGTTAGTCAGTGAGCTATAAAATAAAACTTCTAAGAGTACGATAGCAATATATATATATATACATATATGTGTGTGCACGTGCGTGTAACACATGATTTAATTAACATGTTGAAGGATCCCACAATAATGAAAAGCTAAACAACTAAAAGGAATATTTCTGGAAAGTACAACTCTTGGCTTTTATCATTAGTATTTTTAACCTATATGTCCTGTTTAATTGCATGCAGGACTAAAGGAGAAGCTATGTGCGATCAGATCAAATGAAGGTGCCTGGCAATATATATAATAAAAAAGGAAAACTAATTGTTTATAATAAGAGTAGATGCCCAATGAAGTGGCTTCATGAATATCTTGTGTCCTATGTAAGAATATCTATGTGGTGGTGTTTAATAAAAAGTCTGTTTAAAATCCCACGGATTATTGTTTATGCAATGCTAGAAATATCTACCCACATGGCTGAGTTTGAGATTGAAAGAACAGCATTCCAAGTGCGCAACCGTAAGGAGAAGTAATTTTAGAATTTGTTGCAGAAAACAGATTGCTGAGGATTTGAGTCCTGGCAAATGAACTGAAAGGCCATACAAAACTAATGATAGAATCAATTCATATTTCAAAGGAGGGTCTCGATACAATTAATTCTACACATTACCTATAAAAAGGTTTGGCACAAATAATACCGTGTAGAAAACATGCATTTCAAATAAATCAATTTGACAATTCATATTAAATATTTCATATTAAAAGGTGCATCTATATCACATCATTTAAAATTTTAAATAATATAGTATCATCTACACTTCCTTTTATACAAGATAGAAATTTTATTTTAACCTAATCTATGTGTATATGTGTGTGAAACTTCCTCTTAAAAACTTGAACCTCAGCCCTTACTTCCTTCACTCCACAAGCACTTACCCTATTAAATATAAGATATATAATCAAGTATTAATCTTCTATGCCTCACTCTTTCACATTTTTCTCTTAATTTTCTTCATAATATTTTTTCTATTTCAACACAGATCTAGAAGATGACAATTAATTTAGGCAGCCTAGTCTACAGACAAACATAGAGGATTTTTATAGGATCCTCATAGCCGAGTCTACAGACCTTAGCTATTTACACATGAGGCTTAAAGCCCTGAACGACCACATTTTTGTTTTTAGGCTGATTCCATTGTAAACACAAATTTTTCCAATTGTAGAAAATTAAACAATTGAAAAGAAATATAGTTTGCAAATAATAATTTGTATTGATAAATAATGAGTACAATCTCTATTTCAATTCTTTTACAAAAGAATACCCTCTGATTCTATCTTCATTGAACTTGACTCGAACAAGGAATCTTCTTGACTTTAGTTAAAAGATGGATTGAACGGTCTTCACAACAAATCTCTAACTTTGAGCTTATTAGAGATTTATTGTTCTTCAAGTCTTTGAATATGAAGACTTTTAGGTTGAAGTTCTTCGGGGCTTTAGAGGCTTGATCCGTTGAGCTTCAAGGATTTGAGGTTTGTTGAAGTTTATGGAGGCTTTTTCAGCTTAATTCCAATAAAACTTCAAAGAACTTATTTGAATGTTTTTTGTGTGTTCTTGAAACAAAATTTCTCCAGAATTTTGATGTCTTAGAAAAATTCTTCTTCCGAAAATGAGAGGAGATGTCCTCTATTTATAGTGATTTCAGAGGATAAGCTCCACTATGAATTGATATGCTTGAAAGTATGTAACAGACTTTTGATTGGTCCAAAATCTTCTTAGAGATAATTATCTCTATTTATCTATTTTGATAAAGATCATATTTTGATAAAGATAATTATCTACCAATTTTGAATAGAAAATTTATCTTTATTTTATTTATTTATTTATTTTAATAAAGATAATTACCCATAAATTTTGAATAGGAAATTTATCTTTATCTTATGGGCCAAATGACACATGGCAAATTTTGATATACCAATGTGATGCCAATTTGGATGACACATGTCATCATTTGATTTAATTAATTTAATGACATTAATTCAGAATTTGCCATTAAATTTTGATGTGGCATTTTATAATTGGCTTAAAATTTTGCCTCCTACAAATGCCCCCTCGAGACTTGGACATGTCCACAATTTTGAGTGTGGAAAGTGGTAAGTCTCGACAACTTCATGCTTTGATGCAATTAATTTCAACACCTTTCATTTATTTGGAAATTTGCAAGCAGACAAACTTACTGGAGAACCATTCCTCCAAGGGCTTTGATATGTGCAAGAGTCTACCGCCATGAGAAGAGCTTTGCTCCTAATCAAAGTGTCTTGCGAAGATAACTTTAAGAAGGAAATTTGTTTCCTAGTCAAAGTGGTCTTAGTTAGACTCCTAGTAGGAATTAAACAAATATCCCCACTATGAGAAGAGATTTACTCCTTATCAAAGTGTAATAGTTGTGGGTTCCAGTTAGCTCAACTGGTAAAATCTCTAATAGTTGTATAAGAGATCTGAGGTTCAATCTCCACCTACACCAAAAACTGATTGGTGTCTTGGTCTGATGATAAAAAGTTATCATCAGAAGCGAACGCCATAGGTTGAAACACTCTCAAAAAAAAAAAAAAAAAAGTGTAATAGTTAAAGTAAGCCACGTTCAAACTTCAAAGCCTTCACTACTCTTTCTCTATCTTTTTGACTCTATCTCAATGGGTGCTCCTCAACTTTTTTCTTCTCTTAGCTGTGAATTGAGAATCATCCAAGCAAAAAACGTAGAATTTAAGTCCAAAGGTTCCTTTTTTGTCAGATACTATTGTCGAATGAAGAGTAGTCTTTAAAGTATGCCACGTTCAAATCCATTGGCAGGGGTATATCAAGACTTAAAAGAGTTCTAATGTTACTCATTTATAGAGTTCTAATAGAACTAGATTTCGGATAAGTATATCAAGACTTAAAAGAGTCATAATACATGCAAGAATCCAGCAATGTAATACATGCAAGACTCCACCATGCAAGAAGCCACGTTTTTTTCTTTCTAGTCCAAGCTGAATAAGGATTTGAACTCTTATATCTCAAAGAGTCCTACTTGAACTTGAACACACAACTCAAGACTTCTTCTCCAATTTAAACTCTTCCTTCATACAAGAATTTTCCTTCATTCTGACTTCTTTTCCTGGCCAATCCGGTTTCGACTAGATGAGTCTTAATTGCAGTTGAACTCTCTCTGACTAGCACTATAAAAGGATAGCCGTAGCTGCACATAATTCACAATTTTTTTCATAGTGCGTAAGTTCGGAAATCATAAGCTTTTTCCTCTATAGAAGACGGATTGCAAAGAATATTTTCTTTTCTATATTCTTTTCTTCTTCCTTAGTCAGATAACAAGGCATGATCTCTTCTCTTCCTTTTATAACCTCGTGTATATTATTTATTTTTTTTTTTTGTAAATCGTACTCATGACTCTTTTTCTTCTTGCAGCCTAACAATTTTCATTGTTTCTAAAGACCATCGCAACTGTGTCAAATTTTGCACAAGCTCGATTATGGAACTTTCTCTTCAAGAGGTACATTCTTGAACTCAGTTTTTTTTATATATGCAATATTTTCTTTTGCATGTTGTGACTTTCTCTTGACATACATACTTGAGATGCGGGACTTGGGTTATCCATCTCTCTCAAGTGTGTAATTTTTTGAAAGTACTTGAGATGCGGGACTTGGTTTATCCATCTCTCTCAAGTATTAAGATTTGAAAGTACTCACTTGAGATGCGGGACTTGGGTTATCCATCTCTCTCAAGTGTGTAATTTTTTTGAAAGTACTTGAGACGCGGGACTTGGTTTATCCATCTCTCTCAAGTGTGTAATTTTTATTTATTTATTTTATATAGAAATAATTGTGAAAACTGACTTTTGCTTCTTTTCCTCTCTTTTTAGCGTGTTCAAGCCTTTTCCTTCGAAGATTCGTATATTAGCAACGAACCGGCCCTATTCGTTTATTCGGAGAAAGACAACAAGGAAGCAAAGCCTTCAACTCTAATCACCCGTCCTCCCATTATTGGAGAGTTTTCACCAAAATGGGATTGGGATATATGTCCACCTAACTTGCCACAATGGTCACAAGCTGCTCCCCAAAATGTTGATGCAAGTGCCACACTTCTACTCACTTCCTACCACACAAACATTGCGATACAAAACCATACTCATCTCTGGGGTGAGAAATAGTTGCGAATCGAACAAATTGGGAGTATTCCTTCAACGTGAATGGAGGAATTTCCTATATTCTGTCATATTAGGAATGGTTGGAGGACATACTCAGTCGATGCAAAAATCTAAGGATGCGCTTTGGCATCTTTGTAATGGATGTGCATTGACTTCTTGCTATGATACTTTTTAAAGGTATAAAATGATGAGTACCAGACTTTAGAGATACGGGATGACACCATTCAAAGTTTAAATATGTGTGAAGATGACACCAAAATTTTGAGGATTTGAGGTGATCCAACTCAACAAAGAGGCAACTCAGTCCAAACATTAGAGATGCAAAGAGGTGCCACCGAGTTTTTGAAGATGCAAGGAGATACCACCGAGTCTTTGAAGATGAGAGGCAGCACTATGCAAACTTTAGAGATGTAAGGCAACACAACTTAGAAGGAAAGCAATGAAATTCAAAATAGAGGCAATGCAATGCCAACTTTGACAATGCAAGATGACATGACTTTGAAGGGTTGCAATCCAGACTTCAAAAATGCAAGGAGATACCACCAAGTCTTTGAAGATGTTAGGAGATATGTACCACCAAGACTTTATATGTGAAAGGTAGAACTACTTGACTTTAAAGACGAGAGAGAAATCACATTTTAGAGATGCCAAGAGACATTCTCACAATGATGTTTGCTTTCATGGTGACTTTGCATTCCTTTTGGTTGCAATGTCTTACAATGATGTTAGCCTTCATACGGTAGCATTGTCTTCTTGTAGCGACTATCTCATAGTGATGTTCGCCTAAAACTATGATTGAACTTAGTGTGACATACCAAGTTTTGCTATGTTGCACTTAAGAGAGATCGAGTCATCACATGGTTCAAGAAAGTTTTTTATCAAGTGGTTCAGGAGGAGTTTTTTTTTTTTTTTTTTTTTTTTTTTTTTTGTTGAGGATGTGATTGAACTCAGTAAATGATACCAAGTTGCCTACGTTGACTCAAGGTAGTTCAGAAGGGGATTTTTTTTTGAAGATGTGACTGAACACAGTAAATGATACCAAGTTGCCTACGTACCCGAAAGGGGATCAAGTCAACATGTAGTTTAGAAGGGGATTTTTTTTTTTTTGAAGATGTGACTGAACTCAGTAAATGATACCAAGTTGCCTACGTACCCACAAAAGGGATCAAGTCAACAACGTAGTTCAAAAGGAGATTTTTTTTTTTTTGAAGATATGACTGAACTCAGTAAATGATACCAAGTTGCCTACGTACCCAAAAGGGGATCAAGTCAACACGTAGTTCAAAAGAAGTTTTTTTTTTTTTTTGCTCTAACTTTTGCCTAGGCTTCCTTTTAAAGGTTTTCAACATAGCGAACTTTTAATACCCTAACTTTTGCCTAGGTCGCCTTTAAAAAGGTTTTCAACCTAACGGGTTTTTTTTTTTTTTTTTTTTTTTTTTTTTTTTTTTTTTTTTTTTTAAAAACACTTTCAAGAGTAATGGGAAAACATCATGTACCCTTTGAGTGTTGAGGTAGGTAGTTTTAGGCTCTTGCCAAAGAGCATTTCAAATTTCAAGCATAGTAACGTTTCAAGAATTTGCCGTTGATGGGGCCAATTCTCAAAACATCTTCAATTGTATCAGTGTTGATTTCCTTCAATTCATCAACTGTAGCTTGTATTTCTTCTTCAAATATGGGTGGAGCATCCTTAACATGATCTTTGACTTCTTGGTTTGTGGTCACCATTGTACGCCTTTTTACAGTGAAGGCTTCTCCAGTATTCACTTCCCAAATGGTTCTACGTTTTATATGAGATGGAATGGAGTTTCGAATCTCATTCAAATCTTAATCAACAATAAGTGTGTCGTTAGCACCTCTAGGAAGGAAAATTGTCCTCTCATTCTGCTTTCGTCTTGCCTTTAAATCTTTTGAGAGTCGAGAAGGGATTGAATGACTAAGCCTTGTGAGAACTGAACCTCGAGTGCCAACTTGAGAAAGGGTTGAGTGACTGAGTCTTGTGAAAATAGAGCCTTGAGTGTCAACAACAGAGTTATCTTCTTGAGTCCCTAACCTATCAAAGACTGAGATATGTGAAGTGGGTCGCCCAATGCGGTCAAAAACAAATGAATACTTTGATAGATTCGAAGATTGTTCTTCTTCCTCATAATTTGCCAAAATTACAGAAACACTAGCTTTTCGGATGGGAATATGAACAGGAGTTGGTGGGGTGTATCCAATTCCAGCCGTAGAACTTGTTACATTGAAACCTTTAGCCTTCAACACCTTGATGTTCTTCTTTTCCAGAGGCTTTAGGGATGAGCTTACCTAAACTACTTGGCTTTTCATGGTCATAACCAGCTTTAGCCATGAGTCTATATGCATTAGGGTCAAAACCCTCTTTGGTTCGTTTGGTAGGCAAAGTCCGATGTTCAACAATGATCCTTGGGATGGTCTTGTGAACCCTTTCAATGGTTGACTTGTGATTCTTGTTTTTGTGATTTTAGCAACTGGGAGAGTTAATCCCTGCAGATCTTCCAATTCTGACTCTCCATCTCCTGAAAAAGGTGATTGACCCTCTTTTCTTTTGGTGAATGAGACATAGTGTAACACAGGAGCTGCCTTAGTTGCTTTAAAAGCTTGATGCTTCTTCTCTTTTGTGGAAGTCTTTGTTTGTTTGGTTTCCTTCTCCTCAATTGGCTTGGTTTTCTTCTCCTCAATTGGAGAGTCAATCTTTGAAGTTTTGGAAGGGAGGTTTGCTTCTTTGCTAGATGGTGAAACAATGACTTATGCTTCCTCTAGCGTATGATCTTCCAAGTAAAATTTTACATCAACAAAATGTGATTCTGCTACAGTAAAGGGCTTGTGATCAGCTACTATTTTCTTAACTTTTCCATCTTGGAAATATTTAAAGCATTGGTGATACGTAGACGGCACGACACCATACTCATGCAACCATGGTCTTCCAATAAGCACTTTGTAAGTGGTCTTGGCATCAATGACATGAAAGAGTGTACTTGATTCCATTTCACCAATGAGCATATGAAGTCTAATCTTTCCAATAGCTCTTTGTCCACCTTGATTAAAGCCTTGAATCATCAATTTACTGGGAAGTAGTTCATCCAAGGAGATTCCAAGTTCTTTCAATATTTTGAGTGGAAGGATATTGACTGCAGATCCACCATGAATAAGGATACGATTGACTCCTTGTTCTCGAATGTAGCCAGTCACAAATAAGGGACGATTATGAATCTTGGATCCCAACAAACGATCATCATCAGTGAAAATGATTGAAGACCAATATGCTCTGTACACAATAGCTCGCTCTATTTCTTCCTACCTATTTGAAGAGTCTTCTTCACCACTTACTTGATAACATGTAAGAGATGAAAAGATATAATCCTTGGGAACTGGCACTGGAGAGAAAGCTATTTTCACCTCAATAGGCTCAAATGAGCCAAATTGAATGGTGAAATAAGTAGAAGTGGTTGTTGAGGCTACCATGGCTAGATTGGCAGTTGCAACTTCATCATCAAATGTAATCTTTCCTTGATGGGCTAGCTCCATGATATTATCTTTCAACACAAAGCATTGTTCTATGGGGTGGCCTATGAGGCAATGATACTTGTAATGCTTGGGATCATTTGTTTGGTCAGCCTCTTCAGAACGTTTCATCTCCGATAGCTCAATCAACTTCAGCTCAAGTAGATGATCCAACATGTTGGAGATATCGGAATCAGGGAATGGATATTGCTTTTCTTGCATTTCTTGTAAGGTTGGTCTTCTTCTTCTTTCTTGTGTGAGAGCATATGTTTGTTCTTTTATCTTGGGTTTAACTGGAACTTTGAGAGGAGCAGTGGTTACAATCAAAGATTGCTTGTTTTTCGGTTTATGAGGGAATTTGCCCCCTTTGCGAGTATCTTGTCTTTCTCTCCCATTGTAGGGTTCTTGAACAAGCGGGCCTTGGTGACCATTGGAAGCAATACTAAGCTCCATGTCATGAGCACGTGTTGCTAATTCTTCAAATGTTTTAGGTTTTATTCCTTGAAGAATGTAGCTTATAGCCCAATTCATTCCTTGAATGCACATCTCAATTGCAGACGCTTCAGATAATTGATCCTTACAGTTGAGACTAAGATTTCTCCACCATTGAATGTAATCAATGACAGGCTCTTTTTTCCACTGCTTTGAATTGGTGAGTTCTATCATGCTAACAGTACGCCGAGTACTATAAAAACGGTTTAGGAATTCTCGCTCCATTTGATTCCAACTATCAATGGAGCCGGGCGCTAGATCGGTATACCAATCAAACACATTTCCCTTCAAAGAGTAAACAAATTGCTTGACCATGAGATCCCCATAAGTTCCAGCATTGTTACAAGTTTTCACAAAGTGAGATACATGTTGCCTTGGATTGCCTTTACCCTCAAACTGTTGGAACTTCGGTGGCTGATAGTTTTGAGGCATCCTCAAGAGATCTATCCTTTGAGTGTATGGTTTAGCATAGGCAATGGATGCTTGACTTCCACCCCCAACTTGGTCTTTGATAGCCTCCTTGATTAACTCCTTGAGCAGGTCAGTTGAGATAGACCCCTCTGTAGAGAAATTGAGATCCTTTGTTGAATTTTCAGGTCTGTCATTATAGGTTTGTTTCGGCCTAGAGCTTTCATCTTCACGATTCAGTCCAGATGTATTCCCCATCTTATCCATTACGAGAGTTATTTGTGCGTCTCTCATTGCTTCCCTTTCTTTCATAGACTTTATTAATTCTTCTAAAGTCTGGGCTATAGTCGAGACTTGTTCCTCCAAAGATGTTGTTAGTCATCATGACTGGCATGGCAGATGAACTAACAGAGTGAGGGGATTCCCTAAGCTTGGAAGTAGGAATATTTTCTGAAAAAGAGAATTCAGAGCCATCAAGTGATTCATCCTCTTCTTCAACAATTGGAGCTTTTTGTGTTGGCTCTGGTGACAAAGCTGGTTGAGACAACATTTCTTTGATCAGGCCAGCTACATCTTTGCTTGCCCCCTGAGTAGTTGAGGCTGTTTGTGACTTCTCGATTTCAGAAGTGTTGAAAACAGATGAGGATTGGGGTATGGGTGTTGTTTAAGCATAGACTTCTATAAGGGCTTTTATCCTTCCCCTTGTCATGGGTCCAATATAGGGAATATCAGAGTTTGAATCAAGTGTAGGATCAACTTCACTTGTTCCAAAAAGAGGGTTGTCAATTTGAGTCTTCTTTGAAGCCATATGGCTTCAAAGGATGTGAAAAGTTGATGAAGAAGAGATGAGAAGTAGAGACGGTCCCACCGAGCGTGCCAAAAAATTTGTAAACACAAATTTTTCCAGTTGTAGAAAATTAAACAATTGAAAAGAAATATGGTTTACAAATAATAATTTGTATTGATAAATAATGAGTACAATCTCTATTTCAATTCTTTTACAAAAGAATACCCTCTGATTCTATCTTCATTGAACTTGACTCGAACAAAGAATCTTCTTGACTTTAGTTGAAAGACGGATTGAACGGTCTTCACAACAAATCTCTAGCTTTGAGCTTATTAGAGATTTATTGTTCTTCAAGTCTTTGAATATGAAGGCTTTTAGGTTGAAGTTCTTCAGGGCTTTAAAGGCTTGATCCGTTGAGCTTCAAGGATTTGAGGTTTGTTGAAGTTTATGGAGGCTTTTTCAGCTTAATTCCAATAGAACTTCAAAGAACTTATTTGAATGTTCTTTGTATGTTCTTGAGACAGAATTTCTCCAGAGTTTTGACGTTTTAGAAAAATTCTTCTTCTAAAAATGAGAGGGGATATCCTTTATTTATAGTGATTTTAGAGGATAAGCTCCACTATGAATTGATATGCTTGAAAGTATGTAGCAGACTTTTGATTGGTCCAAATTTTTTTTAGAGATAATTATCTCTATTTATCTATTTTGATAAAGATCATATTTTGATAAAGATAATAATCAACAAAGATAAATAATTATCTCTATTTAATTTATTAAATAAAGATAATTATCTACCAATTTTGAATAGAAAATTTATCTTTATTTTATTTATTTATTTATTTTAATAAAGATAATTACCCATAAATTTTGAATAGGAAATTTATCTTTATCTTGTGGGCCAAATGACACATGACAAATTTTGATATGCCAATGTGATGCCAATTTGGATGACACATGTCATCATTTGATTTAATTAATTTAATGACATTAATTCAGAATTTGCCATTAAATTTTGATGTGGCATTTTATAATTAGCTTAAAATTTTACCTCCTACACCCATATGAAGCCTTAAATGGATCCTCATCACTTCAATCAAAAGAGTTAATTTTTTTTATTAAGATTTTACATATCTTAGAATAATCTTAACCATGAAATAAATTCTCTCCATTTCACAATTGAGCATCATTAACAATATTTTTTATGCTACGATCAATTCTCAATTACAATTACTAAACTATTGATTTAGTATTGCAATGGAGTTGCTCATAACTTAGTTCTAGATTTTTGAAAGGCACATGAATCTTTTAGAATTGATGATATATGTTTGTTGACAAACAAACTTTATTAGTAAGATTTCATAGATCATGAAAAAATATTATTAAAAATGGAACTTCCCATTTTCAATCATGGAACGAGTTTTCTAAATCATAAATTTTATCAAAATTAGGGTTCACAGCATGAATATCAGGTGACCAAGTATGCTATTGTATTTGTGTAAATTTCCCAACAACACAAATAAGAAGTAAAATACAAATAAGAATTACAACATTCAATCTCATTTTGCAAGAATTTTTTGTTCAAAACTAGGTTTCACAACCATGAATATATTTCCGATGTTAGTTCTTTATTGGGTCCTCTACATTTTAAGTTAAATGGAGAAAGTCCTTTTTATGATCAAAATTAAATTTTACAAATTTAAAGTTGTCTGTGATGCCACATCATTTAAAATTTTAAATGATATAACACTATATATACCCTTAAATTCAAATAACAAAATTTTGACTGTGAATAAGATCATCTCCATTCATTTTTGAGGTACATCCCTCTTTGAAACTTTCTTACGACAGAAATATTGTAATAATGTGAAAAATCAATCAGCGAAACCAGAAAAATAATATGGAAATTGGTAAACTTTGGTCAAAGACCATTAACTTTAAACATTGAATTTCTACTTTGGACACCATAGACTGAAAAATTAATCGAGTAAGTTGTTTTTCATTGCATTTATTTTACTAGTTGCAGAGAAGATAGTTCATATATGCTCATGGCATGGGGGCAAACCTTAGGCTGGTCTAATCCGCCCTATTGACAAACTTAGTTGAAGTGCATGACTATTATACTAGCTAGCTAGGATAAACGGTCACCACAGAGATCAGAACCTAAAGCCCATGCCTTTATATTCCTCCACTCCAATAAAGAAAACAAATTCCAATCCCCACTGCCTTCAATGCCCCCAAAAAATCTTGTTTGTTTGAATTGAAAAAAGAAGAGCTTGAATTTTCTATACTGACACATACTTAAGCTAGAGAGAGGAGTGCGCCACATGGACACTGGAAAAAATAAATTGCATTTTTCAATTTATTGGACTTCAACAAACATTTTGGTGCGGTGTTGGGGAATTGGATTCTCATAAGAGACCAAGTAGTGTGGGTTGGGTCACAGCCTCTCGCCTACCGTACGTCTAAAGCGTTTTCAATGCGTCTTGAACAAATTCCTTTTAATGGAAATAATTAATGTAATTTGGGACATGTACATATTACAAACATAGAAACGATAAGTTTAGGCCTACAAAAATTTTAATAAATTTCTTTACAATCGTTGACGTAACTTATGATGGATATAGTAAAAATGATGTCACTAGTAAGTTCACATGAGAAAAATATTGTTTCAACTACCTCGTTAATAGGTACCAAGAGCATTCAATAAGAAAGTCCGAGTTTGACTGGGTACTCCTTGGCTGTCTCATGTTTGACCGGGTGCTCTTTAGTTCAAGTCTGGCTCCAGTACTTTGTAACAACTTTCTATGCCAGCGTTTTACCCTACTATAAGCCCATCCATTACGAACAGTAATTAGTTTTTGGTCGAAAGTTTTGAAAAAAAAACATGAAAAACAAAAACAAAAAATAATAATATTTAATGCAATTTGATATAGTTTTACTCTCAATTTTCTATAATATTTTTTACGACACGTTTGTGCATGCACTTACAACTTTTTTCTCACAATCTCATAAAAATAAAGATATTTTAGTATATTTAATGCAATCTATATATACCTAATTTCGATCATAATTTGACTTTGCAAGTTTATGAAAAAATTTGTGTCCTTTGACATTGCTCATATAGAAATGGGGATTTTATTCCATTTCCATGTGCAATTATTTCAAGTTAAATATTGTCTGTATTTCTGTCATGGATCCTATGACCATATCATAAAAGCATATGCAAAACTTGGATAATATAGAAGTCTGAAAGAATCCCACTTTTATTATTTAATTAATTTAAGAAATAAAATAGTAGAAGATGTCTTATAAAGGTAAGCCACTAGTCCATTCCCATAGCATGCAGTATTACAAAAAAATAAAGGCAAATGACTCCACTTTCTCTTTGCCTATAACTCTATATGTATGAGCTCTTGCAGGGCCTTGCAGTGCCAAGCAATCAACCACAAGAGAAGGCAAGAGGGCTAGAGTGATATACACTTGCCTCAGTTGCCATGGCCTCAATGCAGTGCTTCAAGCCCAAATACGAAACCCGTCAGCAAAAATGCCACGAAAGCTCGCATGGGCACAAGGTGGCTGATATGAATAGCTGCGGAATGAAAGGAAATCACCATGGAGGCTTAGGCTATGGGATAGCCAACAGCGAGACTTACAAGCATGGCCAAACCCTTGCCTACTACCCAGACCACAACATGGCTAAGACCCAGGCTCAGTATCATGGTCAAACCCAGAGTCACCACCCAGACCACACCATGTCCAAAACTCACGAAACTTACAAATACCAAAGCAAAACCAATGGTCATGGTCACCCATCTGACCATGGCCAAGCCAATGGTCACCATGCATCTCATGGTATCAGCTTGGCTTGCCAAATGAAGACTGAGAAGAAAGTGAAAGAAACTCATGCATCTCGTGGCGTCAGTATGTCTTGCCAAATGAAGACTGAGAAGAAAATAAAAGAAAAGGGGTCTGAGTATAAGAAGGAGAAGATTTTCTACAAGAAGAAGTCCAAGGCAAGCAAAAAGAGCTGCAGTGACAACGATGGCAGCAGTGGAAGTGACAGCGACTAAAGATCACTGCACAAAGCAAGGCAGGAGCCATAAATTAACTGTACAGAATAAGTGCCATCACACGCGACGAACCATATATTGCCTTAATTGTTTTTCTTATAAAGTAACTAAAATAAATATATGGTATATTAAAATTTGTCAAGTATAAAATGAAACACCAAAATGGGACAGAAAATTTGTTATCATCAGCACTAAATAGGATCTTCCTTATAAGTACAAATCTTAGCTTTTTCTCATCAGCATTTCTAATCTAACTTTTCTGTTCAATTGAATGCAGGACTAAAGAAGCAGCAAGTGTGATCAGATCAAGTGAAGGTGCCTGCCAATATATATAATAAATAAAGAAGACTAATAAGAGTAGATGTCCAATGAAGTGGCTTTATGAATATCTTGTGTCCTATGTAAGAACATCTATATATGTTCTGGTGTTTAATAAAAAGTCTGTTTTAACATCCAGCGGATTATTTTTTATGCAATGCCAGAAATTTACATCTATTCACATGGTTTTAGTTTGAGACTGAAAGGACAGCATTCCAAATGTACAATCTTAGAGAGAAGTAATTTTAGAAGTTGATGCAGAGAAAACAGATTGTTGAGGATTTGAGTCTTAACACATGAACGGAAAGGCCATCCAAAACTAATGATTGAATCAACTCATATGTGAATGAAATTTCTCAATCAATTAATCATATAATAACTCCAAAAACATATAAGATTTTTATTCTTGATTCTCAATCGATTGTGCCACTACCTTGGTTTTCATGCCCTACATGTAAAAATCTAAAAGGTCATATCATAGCGCAACTCAGTATGTTTAGAGAGCTATTGTAGTGCACTTCAAAGAGAGAAAATTTAAACCTAGTTTTCTCCAATCTGTGAGTTCATCAGACGATACCTACACCGATTGTGTTGTTTAATTTATGATCAACATTCTAAAGTCATAGAGCCAATTCCAGTTGTTTCAATGGAGTTAAAACCTTCAGGGTGATTGTTAGAGTCAATTAGAGGGTCTAACTGTGATCACAGACGTGGTTCGTGAGAGTATTCATAATAAAAGAGTCTAGAGGTACTGGAGCAAATTGTGAGGTCTAAGGGTCCGTTTGGATTGAGCTTATTGTTGCTGAAACTGAAAACTGAAAACTGAAAACTGAAAACACTATAGCCAAAATAATTTTTAAATGTGTGAAAAGTACCGTGGAACTCATTTTTAATATTTTTTAATACGTGAACAGTATTGCTACAGTACATGAACAGTACTGCTACAGTGCAAAACAGTAATTTTTGTCCACCAAAGTCAACATATGCGGGCAAAAGAAAAAAAGAAAAAAAAAAAAAAAAAAAACAAAGAAAACGCAAAACCAAAACGTGGACGCAGGAAAACGGGGAATCCAAACGCCCTCTAAATAATCTATCAAGCAGAGTATTGGTTCAAAAATTTGAATTAGATTGTAAACTTTTATTCTATTAATTATAAAATTCCTTTTGGCACTACAACAAAATGTATTTTTAGTGACGAATTTTAATAAGGAAAATTTTTTCGTCACTAAAAAATACCATTTAATGACGAAATTTATATTTCATCACTATTTATAAAAAAATTAGTAACATTTAGCGACGAAAAATAGATTTCGTCGCTATTTGTTAGGTTGAACTAAAGGCACCAAACTAAATTCGTTTATAGCGACGAATTATTTCGTTGCTAAAAGTTTAAGTTTTTTGCGACAAAAACTTTCATTGCTAAAGGTGCTGCTAAGAATACTATTAGTGACGAAACCCATTTCGTTGCTGAATGTCACAAATACTGACGAAAATAAGTCGTCACTAAAAACAAAATCATAAAAATCGATATCATTATCAGCGATGAAGCTAATTTTCGTCACTAAAGGTAGCCAATAGTGACGAAATATAAGTCTTCACAATAAGTTTTACACTAAAAATCAGATTCAGCCACATTTTGTTTTGTTTCACTTCCCTCACTCACCCAATTCTCACTCTCTCACAAAAAAGTGCCAAACCATCTCGCCGTCGCCTCATCTCACTGTCGCTCTCACCCTCGTCTTGCCATCAGCGACACCAATCCGTCTAGCCATTCCCACCGCGTCACCACCCACCCACCTCGCCATCGCCTCATCCATCGTCTCCACCCTTCGCACACCGGCAACCCTTCGCCTTCCTCGCACCGGCGACCCTTCGCATTCCTCGCACCGACGACCCTTCGCATTCCTTCGCACCAACGACCCTTCGCCTTCCCTCGCATCGGTGACCCTTCGCCTTCCTCGCACCGATTCTCCTCTAAGTTGTCGATCCCAGCCGCCATAACCAAAATACAAGCTTCGATCTAAGCAACAACAAGCTCCGATCTAAGCTCTCTATTTTGTCCTTGGAGAACAACAAGTTCATGGATAAGGAACAAATAAAAATATTTTATGAATTTTAATTTTTTCTGAATTACTATTATACAATTTTAATTTTTTTTTAATCAATAATTGAAAATTAGGTCTTTGTTATTGTTTTTTTAATTTCAGATTCATAATTTTGATTTTTTTTTAAAACAAAGCATTGAAAAAAAAATTCTAATTTTTTTTGTATTTAAAGAATTTTTGTTCCTGGATTTTGAAAAGTATTTATGAATATTTATTAATTTATTAATTTATTAATATTTATTAATTATTTGCTGGCACAATCGATATCATGCTTTTCACGTTTGAATACATTAATATTCATTCATTCATACATGCATACATATTCTTTATTAATTTTCATTCATACATGCATACATAATTAATACAATTTTTAAAATAAGACTAGCTTTTGTGATCAGAATCAGACGGTAGGGAATCGGGAATAAATTAGGTTAGCATTTCTTGCTTCCTTTGAGTTTGACTCATAATTGGTTTAGATGGATTTGAGTGGTTAGTGGTTGCCATTAAGTTTTAATTAAACATCTTGATATTTTTGAGGTATGATTGGGTCTGGTTACTAGCAATGTGGGGACTTGATACCACGAAGTGGGGTTTCAATCTTTTCAATATTGAATTCTAAGTTATACCACTATTTAGAAACGGGAAAAAGAATAAAGAATATGTATTTTAAATTTGGGTCTACTTAACTAGTTGTCTTTATCATCAAAATTCCATTGGTGCTTTGCTTTGCGTTTTTGAGCAAAGATTTGGTCTACATAACTAGTTTTCTACTTAACTGGTTGTCTTTCTTTTATCTCCAACTCTCTTTCTCTTTTGTGGCTCAAGAAATTGTGAGCTAGGAACAAGGTGAAGAACACAAATTAACTTTGGATTTTTTCTGAAAGTTGTAAACTTAGCTTGAGCAAAGTAAGTAAATTCTAGTTAAAAACTTATAAAACTCTATATATACTTGTGATATTGGAAATTGGTTTTGTGGTGGGTTGTTTTGTTGGAGCAAGCGGGTGGCTTGCATGGTGTTATAAGGTGGTTTAAATACATATTGGGAGTGTTTTTCATTTCTTGCAAATGTAAATGAGTATTGTTGATTAGATGTGATGTGTCACGCCCCAAACCCCAAAGGGTCCAAAGCATGAGAAATGTGTCTCAAAGTACCTGTAGATTTTTTTTTTCTTCCTTTTTAACAATTCAATCCACAACAATCATATCAAGTACCAACATCAAGAATTATCATAATAATTCCATTGAATATACTCTCAAAGTAAGTCAGAGTTCTAAGCAATAATTACAAGGACCACTGGCTACAAAAGAATAGAGGTCTGAATAAATAATTACATATCAACAGCTTCTCCCATTAGTGGGAATAAAGTCACAACCACTATAATATACAAAAGAATAAGTCAAGTCTATTCTAAGATGTACAACTTCTAATATCTCCATTACAAAAGTTCATCCTCCATCAGTAGTTAGTCTAACTACTATTAGCCACCAAAAAGCTGTCTTAAAAAATTGTTGCCTACTCTAAAAAGTTTATAAAATAATGGGATGAGACAGAGCCCAATAAATAGCATATTTAATGGGGTAGGGGAAATGCAAGTTTCATCTTCAAAAATAATAATATGAAAAAAATGATTTAATAATGAAACACAAACTTTCTCAAAGTAAATACCTTGAAACTATATACTATAATTTGTGAGCATCAACAATATAATTTCCAAAACCATAATATCTAACATAAGATAAATTATCACAAATCTACCACACTAACACATAGACCGGTCAGGGGATTCAACCATTCACAACTGGCATGATATTGTCCTTTCTGGTATGCAAACTCTTGGCCCCATAGACAGCAGCCTCACCCATACCCTCAAGGTTTTTCTCTCCTCCCATGAGTAGTAGAGAGAGCATGTCAAATAGGACCTCTCTTGCATGTGGTCTCTTGGCTCCATGGACAGTAGCCTCACCCACACACAATCAAGGAACCTCTTCCCCCGATGGGCAGCAAGGAAGAACACATCATCTAAAGTAAAAGGGTACTGACCTAGATTTGATTCCATTGTCACAAAGACTACGGAAACCAAATCAGGTGATCACTGGGAAACCACACATGGCATGGTGTTAAAACAATTCACAAGTTACATTACTTTGAACACATAGTTCATATCCAGGTAGTTTCAGAAAAATCTTAAATAATCTGACTTCTACAAAATTTGTAAGGTTTTCAATTTCATTATTGTCAAGAGATTTCTATCAAATTCCCAAATAATACAAAACAAGATAAGCATCTTTAAATTTTCTGATATACCATAAAATTCATGATTTCCTTATTAAAGATTAAACAAAAGATGCTCATTTTTCCATCTCAACAATTTATGCATTTCCCCAAATGCTATATGTACTTTTCATATATAATAATATATAATAGGGTCACAACACAATGCTTTTAAGAAAACATATATTCATATATAATTTTCCAAAATGTGTTTGACCCCAAAAACAACATTTATAAAACATGGTTATTTTCCAAAAATCCCATTAAAAAGCTACTTACCTCGCAACCGCAAAATCCTAATTCTCTAAGCTCCAATGAGATTAGCTAGAACCTAAACAATATCAAATAAACCTATCACAATAAGCATAGAGCTTGAAATTGCATCTAGCCTCAATTTAGGAATTGCCAAATAATCACTTAATTAGGCAAACCTAGTATTTAACCTCATCAATAATAATATAACTTCCAAAGTTTCTCAACAAATAGATTCACAAGGCATAAACTCCAATTTATAAAGTTAACCCATTTAATATCATCTCCAACATTATGACTAACTTCCATAAAATTTACACTACATCATTAAGAGACCCATGAAAGCAAAATCAATATATCCTCCAAGATAAGAAATTTAGAACTTCAACTAACTCCAAATAAACCCAATGGCAATGGAAAAATTAAATTTACTAACCATCACATGTTATAACTTAAAACCCCTAAATTTTCCACCATACATAAATCTTAAGTAGTCATCAATAGCACAAATTATATACCCACTCATCAAATAATTCCACCAATACAAAACCCATACATAAAAATACATAAATATCACTTTCAATGCTCATAAATCACATGGATATCATTATTAAAGCTTAAATAAAAATAACTTCAAGCAAAAGTGCAAAACCCACCAAAAAGAAGAGAAATTTTTACCACAAAAAAAGGATGTGAAGGTGTTTATGGGTTCCCAAGAATTTCCGGTGATCTTACCGGAAAATGATGGTGGAAATGGTGGTGGTGGTGGTGTGGAAGTGCTGGTGGAGAGGATGAGAGTAGAGAGGAGCGTATGAGAGAGAGAGAGAGAAAAAAAAAAAAAAAAAAAAAAAAAAAAAAAAAAAAAAAGGAAAGGCTGAGAGTGAGCCGGCCAAAGAGAAGATAAGATGGAGTGATTGTGCGGTGGGTAGTGGGGTTAGGTGGGGCTTTGGCACGTGGGAACACAAAAAATATCTGATCCTGACTCTTTTTTTTTTTTTTTTTTTTTTTTTTTTTTTTTATTGCTAACTAGGACGTTACATGATGAATAGTATTTTATTTGATTTCAATACTTGTAAAACTCTATACTTGTGATGTTGGAAATTGGTTTTATGGTGGGTTGTTATGTTAGAGCAAGCGGGTGGCTTATATGATGTTATAAGGTGGTTTAAATACATATCAGGAGTGTTTTTCATTTCTTGCAAATATGAATGAGTATTGTTGATTAGATGTGATGAATAATATTTTATTTGATTTAAATACTTGTAAGCATTATAGTTGTGATGTTTTTGATTGGTTTTGTGGTGGGTTATTGTGTTGGAGCAAGCGGGTAGTTTGCATGGTGTTATAAGGTGGTTTAAATTCATATTGGAAGTATTTTTAATTTCTTACAAATGTGAATGAAACTTGTTGATTAGTAGCAATTGTGTTCCTTTATTTGATTTCAATACTTGTAAGCATTATAGTTGTAATGTTTGTAATTTGTTTTGTGGTGGGTTGTTGTGTTTGAGCAAGCGGATGGCTTGCATGGTGTTATAAGGTGGTTTAAATTCATATTGGGAGTGTTTTTAATTTTTTGAAGGAGTACATAGTTTGTATGGTCAATGGTGTAAAGTTCCATAGAAGGAACCTAGACAATTGTCGTGTAACCCAAAACAGTGGTGTATGTACCGAAGGAGACCATGAGAAAGAAATACACGACTTCTATGGTCATGTGTGCAAAATTTGGGAATTGGAGTATGTGTTTCGCCATAAAGTTGTTTTGTTTCAGTGTGAATGGTACAATACTAGTACCAATGGTCGAAGGAGAACAATAAGAACCGATGCACACTACACAAGTATTGATGTTACAAGTCAGTGGTATGAAAATGACCCTTTTATACTTCCTAGTTAAGCGAGACAAGTTTTTTACCTTCAAGATACCAAATTGGGTGAACCTTGGAAAATTGTGCAATCCATCCAACATAGGGGAGTGTTTGATGTCTCGAAAGTCGAGGGTGGAGAATCCAATGATAATACAGAAAATAATGACGCATTCCAGCAAGAAGCGATTGTTGATGTTGTCTATATCAATGTTAAAGACAATATTATTAAGGTTATGTTTGGATTGGACGTTTTCTCAAAAATTCTGCGTTTGCGTTTTTCCAAAATGTGGGACCTAGCTACAGTAAAATGCTGCTCCTCCACGCTGAAACGCGAAATGACAATACTATGCGCACCGTTTCATTAAAACACTGAAATGCTACACTGTCTATGCGTGTAAACTCCAACAATGAAAAACGCACCGTTTCAACAATGAAACTCCAAAGCATAAACAGAAAATGCATTGAACGAACCCATTATGCTCTGTTCACAACACTGTCCTGACCTAAGCAGAAGGACAAAATGCTGCGTTCTCTCCAATGGCTAATTTTTTGCATTCCGTTTCTTCCTCTCAACTACCGGGCAGAGATGTCTTCAATTTTCATCAATGCCCCGTCCTCATCGTCTTCAATGAAATGCACCTACCCACCATCTTGTAATAAACCATCAATAGAAAAGCTGAAACACGGTAATTGCAATCCCACACGGAACAAACGAAGCCATCCCTTCGTGATTCGCTCAAGCTCACCTTCTCTTCGTTTGGGACATCATTGCCGCCACTATAGGTCTCTACATTCATGGGTACTATTCTGTCTAACTTTTCATACTCTCTGATCTATTGCTGTCTAGTTATATTGTTTTCCATGAACACACTTCAATCTATGGTTTTGTGTTCAACATTTGTGTGTAATTTTAGTTCAATGTTTGTGTGTGGTTTTTGTGTTTTCCATGAAATTAGTATGTGGGTTACTCTCTCATTCGTCTAATTTTGGGTGTTTCAAGGAGCTGCCTCTGTTGTAGTTGGACTATTATATATGTTAGTTTACTTTTTGCATTTTTCATGTGGGCATGGGTAACTGATTATGATATGCATATAAACTGTTTGTTGAAATGTCTCAATGGGTATAGAAGGAAGTTGTAGCAAAAATGGGTAAAGGGAAATCGAAGGCTGATGGTAATGAAGTTAGAACTGGGTGGAAAGATCCTAAGGAATTAAAAGCTTATTGTGATTTGTCTGCTGCCCAAGTCCTAGACGGCAAGAAGCATAATGGATTTTTGAGAAAGGAAGGGGTTGATGCAGTGATTGAGCAGTTGGGTGAAATGGGAAAAGTGGTGACTCACACCCAGTTTAAAAACAAATGGGATCATCTGAGAAAGAGTTGGAAGGCTTGGAAGGAGTGTTTTGGTGAGACTGGGTTAGGCTATGATCCTGTAACTGGGGTTATTCACATGACTGATGAGTGGTGGACCCGAAAAATTCAAGTTAGTTCACTTTACATCATTGTGAAAAACTCAGTTGTCTACAACTAATATTGTGTTCTAACTACCGGATGTCCACATGTAGGCATGTCCCAAGGTGGTAACCTTTAAAAACAAACCTTTGCCGAATCTTAAGTCCATGGAAATCATGTTGGCACGGTTGCAACGGGAAAAAATGCGTTCTGCACGAGTGGTGAAATACCAAATGATTGCACCGAAGGGTCTGGGGACTCCGTTGATAGCAAAGAATTTTTTGACCCCTAATGTGAACCCTTTGCGAACTCAGTTGACCCAATGGAGGTTGAAGGCCCAGCATCGTCCAGAGCAAGACCAGCAGTGAATAAGGGGAAAGGCTTGGCAAGCGGTGTCCAACTTTTCAGGGGAATTTGCAAGAAACCAAGAAAGAAGCGTTCAACCATGCAAGAGATTTCTGACTCTTTGAAGAGCATGTCAGATGTTATTGTTGAAAGTAAAAGAGTAAGTACGCATAATACACCATTTCGCACCATAGCAGCTAATGAGATGCAAGCAATTATGGACATGGTGTTGACTCTTCCTGGGGTGCAAGCGGGTGATCCTCTTCATATGTTCAGCATCTTCTTCTTCATGAATAATGTAGATGGTAGGAACATGTTTGCAGCTAATGTTGAGAGGAAGGAGGTCCAACTAAGGTGGCTAGAGAAGCAGTACGAAATGAACCCTCAGTTTCATGTTCTCTTAAGGAAAGGGGCTTGTCTACATCCCTAGTTGCTTATCTTTATGTACCTCTTGGTGTTGTAGCGATCAGATTATTTTTATGTACCTCTTGCACTCTTTTTTTTTTTTTTTTTTTTTTTCAGACTTTTGTATTTGCACAAACTATATGCTTGCCATGGGTGTGTATGTAAAACAATGGTTACTAATTGTCATCTTCTGTATGCTTACTTGTTACTTGTGGTGTTTTTTGATGGCATCAAAATAGTTTAGTAGTTCAATATGGTTTATTTGGGAAAGTTGAAGGGGTCCTAAAAGCTAGATAAATTGTCTGGTCAGTAGTCATTCTACTTTGTAGTGGACTAGATTTCTTACAAAGAGAACAAGATGTCAAGATCGAATAACAACAGTGCACATACTAATTAAAATTGGTGATGTATGTCAATCACAATCGTCCCAAGTTTGAAACAAGGAAGAGTAGTTGGATTCTGTGTATATTCATCAGTAGTTGGATTCTGTGTATATGCACTGTGTATAGCTAAAAAACATGTTTGATAGATTCTTTATTTATATTTGAGTGGCCTTGTTTTTCAGGATTCTATCTTTAAAGAGCCTTTGATACCAAATGAGCTGGACCTTCTATCAATTTCTAGTTGCCCCATTCTGTCTCTATGTTTATTATGTTTTTGCTGCCAAATTGGCTATTGGTCAACTTTGTTTCTTTCTTTATTTATTTCTCTGGTACTGTTCACACAGGCCGTGAACAATACCAGATGAGTTTTATACCTCTCCAATTTATCCTCTTTTTGCTTATTTTTTTGCTTATGAGTTTTTGCTTTTTTTTTTGGGGTGCAAAAGCACCCTAACAGCTTCTCTAGTACTGTTCACACAGCCCGTGAACAGTACCAAATGAGTTTTATACCTCTCCAATTTATCCTCTTTTTGCTTATTTTTTTGCTTATGAGTTTTTGCTCTTTTTTTTTTCTTTTTTTTTGGGTGCAAAAGCACCCTAACAGCTTCTCTGGTACTGTTCACGAGTACTGTTCACACAGCCCGTGAACAATACCAGATGAGTTTTATACCTCTCCAATTTATCCTCTTTTTGCTTATGAGTTTTTGCTTCTTCTTTTTTTGGGTGCAAAAGCACCCTAACAGCTTCTCTGGTCCACGTTTTCTTCTGCACATAGAACAAGCTTCAAACACTCACTGCAGAATCCCTTCTTCCCGCGAGTTGTTGCAAACTCAGCAGCATTCATGCAGCACTCACATATGGCATAAGGACAGCAAAAGCACTGAAACTTTGGAGATTTATGGCATATTGAGCAATAGTGCCAATCTGACATGTAAAGCTTATCATTTAATAATTTTGCAAAGCAAGCGTGTGATTGAAAATGTGATGAGACAAAATTCCAGTGTGATAAAAAAACTATTAAGTAGGAATTCAGTGCAAAATAGGAAGTTTCAACATATATTGAAGTCCTATCAATAGGATCAGTTAAAACATGTTAAACATATATTGAAGTCCTATCAATAGGAAGTTTCAACATATATTGAAGTCCTGCCTTTGTTTTAATTGTTTGTGTGTGTGGTTTTTTGTTTTAGGAATTGCATGTACATCTTTCCAATGCAATAATTTGTTGTAGAGGTGAACAAGAGTTGTCATTAGTTGGTTTTTTTTTTTTTTTTTCTTTTATGGTATACAATGGTACGTGTGTTTTAAGTTCACATGTAGCCATTGATTAATGATAATGAGTTACAGTTGATTAATTATAGGGGTATGGTGATAATTTGTTTTTATCACATGTAGCCATTGTTCTATTGCTAATATTTTCTTATTTTATTTGTTACCCAAATGAAGTAGACAAGATAACTGTGTAGTGTATGGAATCATGTCAAGTTGGTGCTTCTTTCTTCTAAACATGTGCACAAAAGGATCAGGCAACCCAATTTATCCTCTCTTTTTTTTTTTCTTTTTTTTTTTTTTGGGTGCAAAAGCACCCTAATAGCTTCTATGGTACTATTCATGGGTACTGTTCACATAGCCCATGAACAGTACCAGATGAGTTTTATGCCTTTCCAATTTATCCTCTTTTTGCTTATTTTTTTGCTTATGAGTTTTTGCTTTTTTTTTTTTCTTCTTCTTTTTCTTTTTGGGTGCAAAAGCACCCTAACAGCTTCTCTAGTACTGTTCACGGGTACTGTTCAAACAGCCCGTGAACAGTACCAGATGAGTTTCGTGCCTTTGTTTTAATTGTTTGTGTGTGTGGTTTTTTTTTTTTAGGAATTGCATGTACATCTTTCCAATGCAGTAGTTTGTTGTGGAGGTGAACAAGGGTATGCTGATAAATTTTTTTGATCACATGTAGCCATTGATTTATTCTATTGCTAATATTTTCTTCTTTTATTTGTTACCCAAATGAAGTATTTGTACCTGTGTAGTGTCAGTGTCCGTATGAAATCATGTCTAGGTGACTGCTGAATATGTGTGTATTGGCTTTCCACAGACATAAAAAGAAAGAAGTCTCAAGGTATTCAAAAGGATGAATTTGCTAAACAACTCATTTGATTCCCAGCACCAGTAAGTTTCTATACTAATAACTTGTTTTTAGCGTACATATTATAGTATCGCTCCAGATTTTGTACATGCAATTAAAGTTGGTAACATATGCAAGGACGCAGACTTTGATATTAGCGACGACATTGTACTTGTAGCATATATAGCTGGGTGTGCAAGTGTCGTAGCTTATATAGAGACCTATATGACCAAAGTACCAATGCATACGAATATACAAACAGGGTATGAATGGGTACAATATACATTAAATGAAAATGAGAAGAAATGTCACAATGTGTTTAGAATGTCAAGCCATGTGTTTCAACAATTGTGTCATACATTGCGCGCTCGGTATGGATATGACGGTACCAAAAGAGTTTGCTTGGAGGAGTCAGTGGTAATGGCATTGGTGGTACTTGGTAATGCCATGGGTAACAGAATGATGCAGGATAGATTTCAACATTCCGGTGAGACAGTGCATTGACATGTGTCCACGGTAATTACCTTGTTAGCCACGGTTATGGCACCAGACATTATCAAGCTTGCTGATCCTACATTTTGTACCGTGCCATCACATATTCAGGGGTCAGATCAATATTGGCCACATTTTAAGGTACTTTGTGAATTTGGTATCTTGACATGATTGTATACCTGTTATTTGTATGGTCATACCATGTATTTCATTTTCACATGGCATTTTTGTGGCAATTATTAGGGTTGCATTGGTGCGATTGATGGGGTTCACATCCCCGTGGTCTTACCAGAAGAGAAGCAACACCCGTATAGAGGAAGGAAAGGGGCCACAACAGTAAACTGCATGTGCGCATGTGATTTTGACATGAAATTCACATTCGCATGTGTGGGATGGGAAAGGTCAGCGCATGACATCAGGATCTTTTTAAATTGCCTGAATAATGAGAGAAACAACTTTCCAAAACCTCCACCTAGTTTGTAAATATGCAATTTAATTGCAGTATTAAAGTATGTATTACGTAGTGAAAATGCTAATATAATAAACGTGTTCGTTTGCAGGAAAATATTATCTTATTGATTCAGGGTACCCGATGAAGATAGGGTTCCTTGCACCATATAAGGGGGAGCGGTACCACATCCCCGATTTTCAAAAAGGTTCACAGCTGCATCATCCAAAGGAGAGATTTAATTATCTCCATTCATCACTTCGTTCGGTCATAGAACGAACTTTTGGAGTTTGGAAGAATAGATGGAAAATTTTGAGATATATGGCAGGCTTCAGTATACGCACTCAAAATAAAATCATTGTAGCTACAATGGTTCTTCACAACTTTATTAGAACATATGACCACAATGACGTTCCACATTCGCGCTCTGCACGGAGCACATATGGAGGTAGTGAGGGAGGTCATTACAATGAAGTGGCAGATGTGGTCTCTTACTTGGATTCAGATGAGATGAAAGAGGTTCGGGACTATATCACAGTATCGATATGTATAGACCATAACTGATGGTTCACAAACTTCAATGTAATACCATTTTGTATTATGGTTTTTTTGTTGTTGTCAAGCAGAATTGAATAGCTCACGGGTACTTGATTGTAAAGCCTTGGATTTATGAAGTTGTATGTATCGTTATATGTGAAACTCATCAGTATTGCAACAGTTTATTTCTTGGTTACAAGGGACTTTTGAATAGAGTCCAATCTAACCTGAATATTACAGTAAACTCAATGGATTTTAAGATTGCAACAGTAAACTACGAGGAATTTATACCAAAAAAAAAAAAAAGCTCTTAATTTTTGTAAGACACCAAGAATCCAATCTATCAATGGCTGGCAAATTGTGTATATATATATATATAGACACACATATACAACAACAGAATTTACAATCATCTTTAAACTTAGCAATAACATTATCTCCATCAAACGTCTCTACATTGTTTTAAAAAGTACAACTATATACATATCATAAACTGACTTGTAATAGTACAATTAACATACAAAACAAATGTAATAATACAACTTGCAGTTATTACGTACATATACATCCCATTATGGTAGACACATTTGCCTGATTTTTTACTTCCCCAAACCTAGTAGACAAAATAAGTAATACTAGAAACATGACCCCCAAGACTACTAAAGCTACTGTCAACTTCTTTGCTTTCTCTTCAGAGATCATGTGTGCAGCCTTGGCTCTTTCAAACTTTCATTTTGCAACTCGCTCCCTTTCCAATGCTGCAGCTATCAAGGCGTGTGCTTGCTTCGATTCTTCATTGGCAACTTCCACCGCATGCTCCAATCGATTGAATTTGGCAATAACTATAGGTGCTACTGCTGCACCACGCATACAACAAATGCTAGTGTCTAACCACTTGAAGAACTTGCATGCACAGTCATCATCCTGCACAATACAATACAACACATAAATAGGAATACAACGAATTGGTTCTTTAATGCACAACACAAATATTTTGCCAATACTTGGATATGATACTTACTGGTGACCAATAGCGACAACTATAAAACCTCCTACCAAATGTATGAAGTTTCAGGGACGTCCTAATTCTGCAGTTCTCCACGTCACAAAAATGGCCATCAGAACTAGAGAAATAGTTACTTGTTTCCGACATTCGTAGTTCTTGGCAGTAGATATTACGTTGGCTTGGTGGAGGATGACTTTGGGATTGAGAAACCTCACATATCTAGTAAAACTAAGATGTAAGGTCCACTTGCCCTCCTCTGTTCTAGTGCACTAATTTTCCTTCTAATACACCCCAAATAATAAATAAAACAATTAGACACTGAAATTCTTTAGAGTTACATAATCCATAACACTAGCATAGCCCAAACAATCAGACACAGTTATTCTTTAAAGTTACATTATCCATAAAACTAGCTGCAAAACAAGGTTCATCAATTAAATTGTGGTTATGAATCTAAAAAATCACATTCCACAAAGATATGTTAAGTCCAGATCCTCTACTTTTAGACACCCTAACTGGTTGCCTAGGAGATATGAGAAATCGCATTCAATCTCCAACATATTAATTTCATTCATTCTTTCTTTTTATTTTTTATTATTTTTTTAACATATCTAGATTGTAGACAACTAGCTGCTCATAAGAATTCATGGAGCCACCCATTGATAGTAGTGGAATTGCACAACCATGAGTGAGAAGTAAAACATTCATGACACCTATCAAAATTTTTGGAGGCTTGTAGCATTACTTGAAGTCCACTAACAACTCATAAAAATGAAACACCAGAAGCTCCAATACAAAAATCAATGTGGAAGTTATATATTAGGTCTCACACTTCAACAGTTTCTACAATGTAACATGAACACTAAGAAATCTTGTGACCACAAAAAAGGGTAAACTTTGACAGCAAAAATCGACCCTTTTGAGTCTCTAGTAAACTCTTTTTTTTTAGTTCTATTTTTAAATTTGGTGAATATTGGCTCATTAATAAAAAAATAAATAAATAAATAAATAAAAGAAGAAGAAGAAGAAGAAGAAAGCTTTCTAAGTTAAAATTTATTTTAGAAAGGGGAAAAAGTGAATTCTTTCTTTCTCAAGCAGACAAGGCTAAGTAAGAAATCCAAGTATCTTAGGCCTTATGATTCAGTCTAGTTCCCATTTCCCAAAATAAAAACTAAATAGCCAACACATCATCAACCAAAACCAATGCTCTCTCACTCACAGGACCTCATATCTGAAAAAATGGTGACATATTGTCAACCGCCATGCCAACCTATATTTCACTACAATACCCATTTATCAAAAAACCAATGCATCATATTAAAGATCTCTACAATGATTGCAACTGAAGAAAACTAAAAAAAGAAGCTGTCTTTTTTTTTGGGTATATTAATTTAAGAGTAAAAAAAAAAGTGTTTTTTTTGGGATATAAACAAATATGTATCACACACTATATAAATAACTACAAATCTAGCAAAATCAAATTATATAACAATCTAAAAAGCCATACTTGAAAATCATCAAATTTCCATAAAAACATAGTATTAGCTGCAAGTGAGCTACGAAAAGAAGGATGAAACAAACATACCTTGTAAATAGTAGTATTTCATCATAGTCCAAACTTGGATATCATAAGCTAAATGCTGGAGTAAATATGAGGTTTTTGAATTCTGATTTAAGGCCCTAGCTACTCACTTCAGGCATGTGGTTTTTAGGCACACTCGCAGATAGGGAAACAAAGTCGCCCATAACTTAGCAAGAGCAGCTTGTAATTTTCATCCTCTCTATACTTGGATTGAGGAAATTCCTGTATTTTCTACTGCTGATTACTTAGCAGAAATTATTAATGAATAGCTTCTCCCCTCCCCTATTTGGGGTCGGCTTCTCAAAAAAAAAAAAAAAGTTTATTTTTTGGGTTATTTTAATTTATGATTTTATCAAGGATGCAACACTATAGTGTAAAAAGTATGGATCATAATTCATCAGATAAGTACCCAGACAACGTAGACAGTGAAAATAGCACTCTCTCAATCACACAACCAATGATTTACAGATAAAAAAGGATGTGCTCAGTGTACAAAGCTTCCAGTTTTGCAGGGTTTGGGAGAAGTATAATTAAAACCACAAAGAATGGAAAACTGTGTCCTGTCCTGATTAATAACTTCATTAACATGTAACAAGATTAGTTAGACTAGTATAACTATGAAACAACCTCATTCCAGATAACACCCACCACTCATTCAAAAAGTTAAAAACTAACTTGTATGGCCAATGATGCCTTCAAAACAATGAGTGATAATAAACATGAACCGACTTCAGCAAGAATCTGATTTAAAAGAAACCCATTAACCCATTAACAAGATCAAAACTTTGTAAAAGGAAATCAAATGAACCCATTAACAAGAACTAAAATTCCAGCAAATGAATAGAGAGGACTGAACTTGCACTCTATCAAATCAAATGAAGTAATTCCAGCAAATTAAAAGAAACCCATTAACAAGAAATGAAATTCGAACAAGACATCATAGAAAATAGTGAAAAAAAAATTGAGAACACTCAACTTAGGGAAGTGGGATTCGTTTCTGCACGGTTGCTTCTGGTTTTTGAGCTCAGGCTAATTCAGCTTTGGGTTTCAAGGAGCACTATCATGGGTGGAAGACAACTGAAATTGGGGAAAAGGGTGAAATGGGTTTATGAAAGACTGGGTTGTCTTTGCCGACGTCGGACTGGGTGACGTTCATCGTCAATTTCGCTTCTGAGCTCTTCGTCGCGTCAGACCTCGTCTTCTATTCTCTGGTGGGCGCGAAACTATCTTCTCTGGAGGGTAAGGAGTGAATAGCAGAGAGAGAGGAAAAACAAATAAAAAAAGGGATTTTTTCAGCTGAGCTACAGTAAAACGCGCCCCTTATATATTTTCAGCTGTGCTACAGTATTCACGTTTTGCTATAGTAATTTTCAGTTTTCAGTTTTCAGCTATATCCAAACGGACCCTAATTATTGTATGGGTGATGTTGAAACTGAGGTTGTTATTGAAGGTGGAACTTTTTGAGATGATAATCAAAATGAAGAGCATAACATACTTGATGTTGATCTTGATATGGATTATGATATGTAGAGTTCATAATAATTGTCTTAAATGTTGTGTGTTTGTCTTAAAGTTTTATGTTTGTCTAAGTAGCAATTGTTTTGTGCTTATCTTGAACTTGATATGGATATCGATGTAGTCATTTGTTGTGTTGAGTTAGTAGTAATTGTATTTAAATTTAGCACTTGTGAATTGCTTAATATGGATAATGGTGTAGACTATGATATGTAAAGTTAGTAGTAATTGTTATTGAGATGTTTTGTACTTATCTTGAACTTGATATGGATATTAATGTGGTCATTTGTTGTGTTGAGTTAGTAGCAATTGTGTTCAAATTTTGCACTTGTGAATTGCTTGATATGGATAATGGTGTGAACTTTGATCTTAAGTTAGTAGCAATTGTACTTATCTTTCAAGTCAATACATAGTTTCAAAAAATACCCAAAAAGGCCAAAATACACTCATAACATACCGAGGTATGAGATGACAATATTGGATAAAATGAGGCAAAACCAAGAGAGAATTGATGCTTTGGGATTGAAGCACATCTTAACTTCTTTAAAGGATTCTACTCAGTCCAATTGTGCAAAAAGTCTAGTGTTGTGATAGATGATGATTATGTACCACTTATTGGTAACGATGACAATGATGATGAGTCATCTAATTATGTAATCCATAAGGTACAATAGATAATACTAACTTTATTGTTCCATTACTTGTAATGACTTTGTTGTTCCATTATATGTATGTTTATTAGTTACAAATGGCACCAGGACGACTTACACACTCATTTGGTGAGGCATCTATCCCAGTGGTCCAATCTACGGTCCAATCTACGGAAACACCTTCTGAAGTAAATCCTCCCGCCCAAAGTTCTTCTAGTACGAAGGCGCAGACTACCGGCACATTAACTAGCACGACTGGTAATTACATAGAACATACTTAATTACAATTGTACCATGTTTTTACTATTGAGATTATACTTCACTTAATTTAACTATAATGTACATGGAATGTATAATTTTCTAACATTAATAATGTTTAAATATGATCTACTAGTAGAAATACCCGTAAAACAACACGTAGTATAGCAGTACAGGCACTTGTTGAAAAAAATGGTAAGCTGCCAATATATATAGCTGCAGAGTATGATGCTCTTGTTGGGAAGAATTCATGCAAGCTTGTCAATTAAATTAGCTTACAAGTGCAAAGTAATTTGTCCAGTTACAACGTGAAAAATTGGAAAAATGTTGATGCTGCTACTAGAGATGTGGTTATTCAAAATATCGCGATAAATTTACATTGATAATGTCTAATTCGTCTTTGTTGTCACTAAGCATATTAAATTCATATAATAATATTTTGATAATACATATACACTTCATTTTACAGGATCAGTTTGAGCTACAAGGAGATTCCAACTTGGTAACCAAAATATTAAATACAAAATGTGGAAGATTATTGAGTTCCAGCTCCCACAAGTTGCATCAGACTTATAAAAAGCTCGTACAATCTCATGGTGCTAACTATGCAAGAAGCCACCCGCCAAAGAATGCCAAACTTGAGCTGTGGACTGAACTCATTGATGGGAGATGGACCGATGAGGATTGGCTGGTAAATGGTGTATGAGTATATTATTATTATCGAATGTTTACTATATTATGTTGTAAACTGATTAGATTAATACTTAGATAAAGTAAATGTATACTGTTTTATTCATGATCTAATAAATATCTTGAATGTTGTTTATTAGAAAAAATCAAGAAAGAACATTGAAAATAGGAAGAAAACTTCAGGCAAACATAGATGCGGAACAAAGGCACTTGCTGTTAGGGTTGATGAAGAGGTGCATGTTTTTTCATTTTCTTAAACCTTAGTATATTACATGTTGTGATTAATTAAGTATATCTATCTAACACTTGAATGTTAATTAATCAGACAAATAATAATGACAGTCAAGTTCCTGAATTGGCAAAATTCTTTAAAGATGTTCATTTCAATCCAAATACAAATATGTAGATACAACATGAGGATGAAGCGACATATGTATGTGTATCATTCCATCCAAATCATTCCATCCCTATCATGTTTGTAAAGCTATAACTTATGTAGTATTAATGTTGTGATTGTTTTTTTCTTTCTCTCTTTCAAATGATAGGAAAATATTCTCAAAGTGCAAGAGGATCATTGTCAAGATCCTAATGCAATTCCCCTTACACAAGAGATCTCAAACTTGGTTTTTAAGAAGAAGTCTGGCATTATAATTAAAGGACTTGACATGAGACCTTCCTCTTCTCTAGTAACCACCGCCTCATCTAATTCCTCGGTAGAGTATATCCAACAGCTAGAAAATGAGATAATTGAGCTCAAAGAGACAAAAGCTAGGGACGAAGAGGCACAAGCTAAGCAAGAAAAGGTCCAAAAGAATATTCTTAACTTTTTGAGGAGCAAGGGTTATGATGGCGCTTTTACCTATGAGGGTGGTTCAACTTCAAGTTAAAAAACTTTTTGGTTAGTACTTTATTTTAGCAATTGACCCACAATATATGGTGTGACTACTCTTAATGCATTGTTAGAAATGTTTCTTATAACATAGTAATATTTTTACTTTACGATTTTAATGTAGTATTGTTTTTATATTTGTGCAGATTTCTTATTGATGGCTTTTAGGAGATTTACTTTTGGCATTACTTAAAGACATATGAGGACATCTTCCGTTAATTCTAATTATATTATGCTACAGTTTTTGTGTTGTTATAAAACATCTTGAGTTATTGTATATGTTGCAAACAATTATTGTATAGAAGGAGTTTGAATTGGATACTTGTTCTATTTTTTACTTGTGGAATGTATGGATCTTTTTTTATAAATGTGTTGTTGAAATAAATGTACTATTCAAATGTGAGGTTTTAATAATGTAATAACAGGTTACGAGTTAATATCAAAGCCATGAAAAAAATTAAAAACAAAAAATAAGTTTTAGTGACGAATTTTTTCGTCACAAATATAGCAACAAAAATTTGTTTCGGTGAAGAAATATTTCATCGCTAAATGTAGCAAAATTTTGTAAGAAATGGTCTTAGTAATGAAAATTTTCGTTGCTATATGTGCCTGAATTTTCTTAAAAAATAGTTTTAGTGACGAATTTTTTCATCACTATATGTACCCGAAAATAGTTTTAGTGACGAAATTATTTGTCACTAAATATGATTTAATAAACTAAAGTGTTTTTAGTGACGAAATAATTTCGTCACTGAATGGTGTTTTTAACGAGGAAAACATTTAGCAATGAAACATTTTCGTCGCTAAATTTTTTTTTTTTTAAAATCAAACCGGACTTTTAGTGACAAAACTTTTCGTCACCAGGACTTTTAGTGATAGCGTTTCAGCAATGAAATGAGTTTCGTCGCTAAAAGTCCCATTTCGTCACTAAAGGTCCTTAGTGACAAAAAACTGGACTTTTAGTGACGAATTTTTTCGTCACTGAAAATACATTTTGTTGTAGTGTGGGATAAAAGTACCCAATCCATGAATTGTGTTCCATTTCGTTGGTTTTCTCTTATTAATCAATTGTCTAATTAAGATTATATTTCTTATTTGTACCATAGTCCATTTCTCTTATTAATTGCGTTGAAAATTGAAATGTACAAATAATGGTCTATTTGGATACTGCTTATTTTGTTGAAAATGAAAATTTATTACTGAAAGTACTATAAATAAAAGTAAAAGTTAGTTAAAATAGTATAGTATGGCTCATAAATAGTACCAAAAAATATAGTAAGGCCCATGAATAGTAACAAAGATATATAAGTTGAATAGTAAAATAATTTTCATTTTTCATTTCAATCCAAATGCAGGCTAAGAAGAAAATAAAGAGAAAATGCGAAAGAGAAAGAACATAGAGGATTAATATATGTCATCCTTAATTAGCAATTTACATCTATATATGGCTTAAAGCCCTAAGCCAACTACATTTTTACTACTAAGCTACCTGTTTATTACACTTTATCTATTGAAGGGTATATATATATATATATATATATATATATATATATATATATGAAGTAATCTTAGGCTAATCGCGGACAAACCTTGGAATATTTAAATGAAAAAAGTCCATTTCTCTTCTTCATTGTTTAAAGTCTTTTTAATTAGTTAGCCAGTTTAAGAAAAATAATACACTTGCTAATGGGCACTAGATTCAATGTTAGTATCTCTTTCGATGTCAATATCTCTCCCTACGAAAATAAATAGGTACTTTTTTTGGACAAATACAAGATCTTTATAAATAAGCATCATTGAAAATTAAATTTTTTTTTTTTAGCTACAATTAATTCTCAATTAAAATAAATAAACTATTTATTTAGTGAGGATGCAATAGAATTACTTATTCTTAACTTAGTTCTAGATCCTCAAAAAGTACATTAATCTTTTCGAATTGATTATATTTGTTTAATGTGGTAAACAAACCTTATTTGTAAGAATTCATGGATCATGAAAAAAAAAATTATATATTGTAATTGAACTTCACCATTTTCTACTATGGAACAAGAATTCAAATCACAAATAGTATTAAAACTAGGTTTTGCAACCATGAATATTTTCATTGTTAATTTTTTATTGAATCCTTTACATTTAAGTTAAATGGAGAAAGTATATTTCATGATTAAGATTAAATTTCACAAATCTAGAGTTGTATGTGATGTCATATTATTTATTAAAAATAAAAAAAGCAAAACAAAATTTTGACGGTGAATAAGATTCTCTCAATTTCAAGAAAATGAAGAGGATCTTGATTTTGTAGGTGCAATCCTGTGAAAAAATTTCTTACAGACAGATATATTGGAGTAAATGTGAAAAATCAATCAGGAAACGAGACAATAATAAGGAAATAGGTCAACGACCAAGAACTTTAAACATATTGAATTTTTACTTTGGACCATTGCTTGAAAAATTAATTTAGTAACTTGCTTTTTCTTGTATTTATTTTACGAATTCGAATTGCATTGAAGATAGTTCATGCTCATGGCATGGGGACAAACCTTACTACCTTAGGCTGGTCTAATCCACCATATTGACAAACTTAGCTAAAGTGTATGACTATAATACTAGGATAAAACGTTCACCACAGAAAGCAGAACCTTAAAGCCTAATGCATTTTAATTTGTTTATATTCTTCCACTCCAATAAAGAAAACAAATTCCCATATCCACTGCCTTCAATGTCCTAAAAAAATCTGGTTAAATTGAATTGAAAAGGAAGAGAGATCTTCAAATTTCTAGGCTATATACTCTTGAGAGAGGAGAGTGCAACATGGACATTTTAAATAATAAAAAAACAAAAATTGCATTTTTCAATTTATTGGACTTCAATGATCGTTGTGGTGTGGTAGTGTTGGGGGATTGGATTCTCTTAAGAGACCAAGTAGTATGGGTTGGGTCATAGCCTCTACCCTACCGTACGTCTAAAGCGTTTTCAATGCGCCTGGAACAGATTCCTTTGAATGGAAAGAAATAATGTCATTTGGGACATGTGCTAACATATATAGAAACATAAGTTTAAAAATATAAAAATTTTCATAGCTTTTGATTTTTACAATATAACTTATTTTGATTAATGTATAGTAAAATCTGTCAAAAAAAAAATTAATGTATATAGTAAAATTAATGTCTTGGAAGTGATATTTTAACAGTTGAAAAAAATAAAAATAAATAGTATGAAAAATTTTGTCTTTTTCTTTTTTAGATTAAAATTTGGTTATCCTTTAATAAATTTATTGTTTCTATATATGTAAGTACTTGTTGGATTTTCCTCCTATCCTTTGTACGTAGTGTCTTTTGTTTTTGTAAATGAATAGCATTAGCTAATTTACCAATCATAATTTACCAACTTAGGAAGAAAAAAAAAATATTATTACAATCATAATTTACCAACTTAGCAAGTACTAAAAAAATTTGTGCTCTTAACCTTGCTCATATAAAAAATAGATTGTGTTTGTCATGGATGCGACGGCCACATCATAAAAGCAGATTCAAAACTTGGATAATATAGAAATCTGAAAGAATCTCACTTTTGTTAATTAATTAATTTTATAAAAGAAAATAATTGAAACTTTCTTATAAAAAAACACAAAAATCCACTTTCGCTTTGTCTATATAAGAGCTCTTGCACTGCCTTGCAGTACCAAGCAATTATCACAAGAGAAACACAGAGCTAGAGTGATATCCAATTTGCTTCAGTTGCCATGGCCTCAATGCAGTGCTTCAAGCCCAAATACGAAAGTTGTCAGCAAAAATGCCACGAAAGCTCGAATGGGCACAAGGTGGCTGATACGAGTAGCTGCGGAATGAAAGGAAATCACCATGGAGGCTATGGCTATGGAATGGCCAATAGTGAGAGTTACAAGCATGGCCAAACCCATGCCTACAACCCAGACCACAACATGGCTAAAACACAGGCTCAGTATTATGGTCAAATCCAGAGCCACCACCCAGACCACACCATGTCCAAAACTCATGAGACTCATAAGTACCATAGCCAAACCAATGGTCTTGGTCACCCCTCTGACCACCACGCCATGGCCCATGCTAATTATGGCCATGGCCAAGCCAATGGTCACCATGCATCTCAAGGCATCAGCATGGCTTGCCAGATGAAGACTGAGAAGAAAATGAAAGAAAATCATGCATCTCATGGCACCAGTATGGCTTGCCAAATGAAAAGTGAGAAGAAAATGAAAGAAATTAAGGGGTCTGAGTATAAGAAGGAGAAGATTTCGTACAAGAAGAAGTCCAAGTCAAGCAAGAAGAGCTGCAGTGACAACGATAGCAGCAGCGGAAGTGACAGCGACTAAACATGAGTCATGACAGGTAATGATTATCATACACTCGTTGTTGCACACTTAATTTCTATCAGTATTTTTTTTACTTGTTCTTATTGCTAAATTAGTTCTGCTTTACAAATATTGATTTTGGTTCTATGTTAATAGTTAGATGATTAAATTTATTATTTTTTAAAAAATTAAATTTTAGGATTATTAGTGATAATTTATCATCGTATCGGACTTTTCTTTTCAAAAAATAAGCACAAAAATGAAAAGTTACAGGCCACTAAAGAAGCATTCTCCCGAAAGTACAAGTCTTGGCTTTAATCTTCAGTTTTTTGTAACCTAACATTTCTGTTTAATTGCTTGCAGGGCTGGCGGAGCACTTATCTGAGATCAGACCAAATGGAGGTGCATGCATGCCTAGCCATATATATAATAAATAAAGAAGAGAGTAATAAGAATCGAAGCCCACTGAACGGGGCTTCATGAATATTATGTACTCTTATGTAAGAATTATCTATTATGGTGTTTAATAATAAGTATGGTGTTTAATAATAAGCATTCTCCTGCAGATATATTTTTATCTACACCATTGGTTTAGTTTAAGACTAACACGAAATCCATTCCAAATGCACAGTCTTAAAGAGAAGTAATTTTAGAATTTGCAGGAACCAAAAAAAAAAAAAAAAAAAAAAAGATTGCAGAGAGGATTTGTGGACTGTCACATTAATTAACTGAAAGGCCGGCCAAAAGTAATGATTGGTAAATGATGTGTGACAATCTGGTTAACTCAATTCATATATATAATGGAGGGCCTCGATACGATTAATCAAATAATATATATATACCTCAAAAAGGTTTGCAGACCGTGTACAACACATGCAAATTTTGGTCCAGTCGAATCGACTACTATGCTCAATAACATAACATTTGCCATATCCTTTTGCAAGCATACTAGAATGGGAAGCACAATGCAAGCTACCGGATCTTTAGCACTAAGAAACCGTGACCTTAACTTAAGGATATATATGCCGGGAAATATTTAAAGGTGTATTATGTCGCTTGCTCCAGTTGACCTAGACGTACACAAAGCCACAACAACTTTGGAACTAAAAGAACTTCAAATTCATTTTTGGTTAGACCCCTTGGTTTTTAGGAGTTTCTTTGCAGTCCGGAGTGGTCATTGTATGGGTTTGTGGCTAGTTGTCATAAATTCCAAAGCGCATAATTTTGTAAGAATTGATGACTATCTATGAGCTGTCAACATTTTTTTTTTTTTTGTAAAGATTTAATTTTTTAGTTTTAGGGAAAATGAAATAAAATTATTTTATAAGAATATCATGTAAAATTAATTTGTAAGTTAAATAGTGCATGTGTTATTTGAAAGTATTTTATATTTTTATAAGTTTTATATAATGAAACATATAATGTATTTTGCATTCAACAACAATACATAGTGATATATATATATATATATATATATACACACACACATATGAAAAACGTAATATAATAAAAGGATTTAAATTACATAATTATAATAATGTTTATATAAATGGAGAAGAAGAAGAAGAAAAATTGTGCATTCTCATTCCATGGAATACATGTAACATGTTACATTAAATTTGAATTATTATATAAGTTAAGAATTATTACTGTGCGTACCCAAACTCCGCTTGATGGGCCGGGCTTAGAATGGGCTCACAATTTACTTGTATTAGTGGGCTTAGTGTTTCATAGTAAGGGTTGTTTCTAGCCGAGTGACCTGATGGCACTCCTTGTCCCCCATGAATTCTCTCTTTTCCCTTCCTGAGTGACACCCCCACTCTGTGTTACTCTTTCCCCTGGCTATCCTAGCTCACTCTCTCTCTCTCTTTCTACTTCCTCTCTAGTTTTTTTCCAACCCCCTTTCCTTACACAATTCTTCTATTTGTAGCTTGAAATTTGTGGGGGTTCATGATTACATTATGATCTCACTCATGTGGGTGGGGTCCGATGTGATCATTCTTGACATAAAATCTATCTCATTGGAAATGGTGGTAGTGGCTTTGGAACTTATTTCCGCCTCTAAATGATTGTCAGGTAGCGATACTCCCCAAGGCAATACTAAGCCATAGGGGAGGTATGTTGTTCCAGGCATACGCAATCCCAAGCAAACAATGAATGGCAGGATATAAGCTTATCAATCACACACTCAGGATAGATATGGACTTACTATAAGGTTTGGGCCCAACTCCGATTCTTGAGAATGTTCTGGCCGAGGCCCATTGGGCCCGAGGCCATACCCCATACAATAACATTTTTTTTTTCCAAATATAAGTATAATGTCTATATTAAAAACTTAAATTTTGGATTCTCCAAAAAAAAAAAAAAAAAAAAACTTAAATTTTAAGGTCTTTTGAATATTTATCATTTCTATTGCTTTTTTAGAGTTCATATCTCTAATTTTTAGTGTCTATTTTGTTTGTATTTTTTAACCTAAAATTAAATATTTTATCCCAAATAAAATAAAATCTCATATTTTTCAACTCAAAAATTAAGGGGGGAAAAATGAATTTTTTAGCCCAAAACTGAAAAGACAACCTACAAAAATAATTAATTTAAAGCTCAGTTAGTCCAAATGGACCGAAATGAACTAAAGTGGGCCGAGTTGAACCTTGATGGACCGAAGTGGATCAAAATGCTAGATGTAGCTCAAAAAGAGCATAACAACAATAATTATTAAGTTTCAACTTTTAGATACTATATAAATTTATAAGAAGTATATGTGGTAAAAATTTTATTAATCACAGTATCACTAAAAAATAATTAGGAATATGTTTATTATATTGTTAATGTGAAACTAACCAATCATGTCACTTTGTAAATTTATTAGTTAGTAAACGATATCACTTTAAACGTTCATTTTACTATTAAAAATTTAAATGAAAACATTCAGAAGATGCATTATTTAAAAAATCTTATTGTTTGATTAATATTAATTAAAAAAATGCATAAATGACTTCATATACTAATAAATTTGGACAAAATAATTAAATTAAATCATTTTTAGTTATTTATTAATAGATCTTTCAATTGAAATTGACAAAAGTGGATTGAATGGACTGAAATTTTATGTTAATGTGCTCGTAGCAACAATAAATTTTAATTTTACGCTTCAACTTTTAGATATCATATATATATATATTGGCATAAACATATATAATTGCAATATTAGCAGCTTGTCTAGCACCATAAAAAGATATCGTAACGCTAGTAGAGACCTAGTTATACAAACATCATTGAATATTAAAAGTTGCAGCAGCATCACATCTTGCTGTGCTCCATTGATGTACTGTACCATAATTCAACTAAATTAGACTAGTTCTAATAATTTTGAGGTTCCTCATTGAATAGGAACTCTGGCAAAGAGATACAAAGCATTAAGCAATTAGAGAGAGTTGTCCATGGGCCGGGCTAGGACTTAATTGGCTTGTATGGGCTGAAAGTTTATGTTAACTAGCCTAAGCCGCTAAACCTGTCCAGGCCTCAGTAGTGCCTCAAATTAGCAGTCCAGGCCTGACATTAGTTGTGGGCAGGCCCAAGCCTATCCCTCTTTGCATTAAAGGTCGTTCTAGATTAATTCGATTCCTTTTTTCCTAATCCGGATTAATTCGATTCTTAAATGGTAGTCATGTTAGCTGTGTTGCATGAAGTAATACATTGTGTTTCTGAGGTATGGAAGGAACCTCTCACAGCACATGAGCCCCACCTGCTGTATCTCACTGCATACACATACTACATAGTATACCCTCTTGTATTACATACTTACATAGCCCATTAGGAACCTTTACTGTGTACAATATGAATGGAATTCATTTATGATTATCTTTTTGTAAAGAATTTTATTATTCATATATGCTTAAAGAAAATAAAATTCAAATAGTGATTTTATCTGTCCATATTCCCCCACCCATTCTGTCCTATATTATTATCTTTTGGTAAAGGATTTTTGTTTTTATTCATATGGCATTTCTCTAAAAAAAAATACATATATCATTTTCTTCCTTTATATCCCCCACCCAAATAAATAAAAGAAGTTTTGATCGCCACTGCCCAAATTGAAAATGGCTTGTTTGAATGGAGAGGAGAGATAGGGTCACCATTTTTAATGAACTCTTAATTTTATTCTTTTTTTCTTGATCTTTTCTTCTTCTTCTTTTCTATTCTTCTTTTTAACTTCATTGAGCATGTGGGGTTTGTAGAATATGGCTTGAATTAGGAGTTCGACTCCTTGTTGGATTTGGATAAGGAAGGAATTTTATTCCTTTTGGGTTACTATTGTTTGAAGTTATCAAGCTCTATTAGAAGTCTTGTCTACTTCTTGGTTTGGAATTCCTTTTGAAATAGGAGTGATTCTCCTTTTGTGTGTGGAAAAGAAGTCTAGTCCTTCTTGGTTTTGGATATACTAGCCGACTCAAGTCTCCTATATAAGCATAGTGCTACTACGAAAAATTAGAGAGAGAGAGAGAGAGAGAGAGAGAGAGAAAGAGATGAGAGTGTGTGAGAAAAAGGTTTTCTCTTCGTTTGGTTATTTGATATTTGTGGGTTGCAATTTGGAATAATGAGAGAGGTTTGTTACCGCTTGGTTTTGGTTCTGCGGTTTGGTGATTTGCTCTTTCTTGGTGCGTTGCAACTTTTGGATTTGCTTTGTGACTTTCTCTTTGGTTTGTGCGCAATTGATATTTGGTATTTGTATTTAATATTTGTGAACCTCTGGTTTTTTGGGTTTGTATTTGGTTCTTTGGTTTGTATTTGTAAGAGAGAGTTATTTTGGGTGTATTTGAGATTTGGGTTTGTGAGAGTGTCTCTACACCAATTTGTATTATTTCAAATTTGTTATAGTGAAATTTGTTCGTTGTCGCTCGTGGATGTAGGCTATTGCGGAACCACATAGTTCTTGGTGTTTTGTGTTTATTTTCCTTTTAGATTAATTTTCTTCGTTCCTATTAATTAGTTTGGAAATCTTTCTCAAGTCTAAAATATTTTCACAATCAATCTTGATAATTTGAGCTTCCGCTATTTTTACAACAGGGTTTGGGTATCAGATTCTAGAAAAGATCCAAATGTTTAGTTTAGATGGGCGCTCTCTTGGTTACCGTCTATTGCATTTTCAATGCGCCAAGAACAAATTCTTTAGAATGAAAAACGGCAATAGTACAATTTCAGATTTAAAAAAAAAAAGGCATATATCTTCCACAGAATTCTATTGGCCTGTTTAGCTAAAAAGCAGATTCAAAAGTTTGATAACATAAAGATTGAAGGATTCCCACTTTCTCCAAAAGCCTATATAAGCAACTCATCCCACTGCCCTATCAGTAAGTACCAAGCAAACCACGAGAAAAACCCCAAAAGAACTCTTGCCTCAGTTGCCATGGCCTCAATGCAATGCTACAAACCAAGTAATGAATGCTGTCAACCAAAAAGCAAGGACAACTCGCTTGTCCACAAGGCTGCCGAGATGGCTAGCTGTGCACTGAAAGGAAATCAGCAGGGTCACTGTGCAACCCCTGGAGTTGCTAGCAACCAGCCTTACTCTCAAGGACAAGCCTATGCCTATTACCCAGACCAAAACTTAGCCAAAACCCAAACTTACAGCCAAACTCAGACTCACTACCCAGAGCACACCATGGCCAAAACTCAGAGTTACTGCCATGGCCAATCCAATGGACACTACTCTGAACAACATGCAATGGCCCCAGCTCATGGCCATGGCCAACACAAAGACAAAGGCCACCATGCATCTAATGGCATGGCTTGCCATGGGAAGAGTACTGACAAAAAAATGAAAGAGAAGAAGTCTGAGCACAAGGAGAAAAGTGTCACCAAGAAGAAGTCCAAGGAATGTCATAGGAGCTGCAATGACAGTGACAGCAGCAGCAGCGGAAGCGACAGCGACTGAACATGACTGCTTAAACCCAAGGCATGTGCTAATGCTATCATCAACCACTTAAAAGTTCTCATTAGATATGATTCCTTGGTAATTATTAACACACAACACAGCAAAAACCACAAAATTTTCAACAAACCAAGCAAAAACGAAAATGAATACAACTAATTCCTGATAATACACGACTGTCATATTTTGTATTCTAACTTTTGTGTTTATTTGATTGCAGAAGCACTTATCTGAGATCACATCAAATGAAGGTGCCTAGCGGTTTAAATAACAGATAAATAAGACTAGTCTGAATAAGAGGCCATGTAAAATAACTTCAAACTGTGTGTACTACAGAAGAATATCTGTATTTTATCTTTAATCTTATGTCTGTTTGCGGACAAAATAATGGTGCAATCCTTTTTCACTACTTTAACATCCTGCGAATTATGTTATCAATAATCCAAGGAAAATAATTCAGATGGTTTAATTTGAGATGGCAAACATAGAACCATAATGAATAGTAAATTTTCTCCCAAAATAAAATTGTAGTTTTGGAGTTTGCAGGAAAAAGGTCACTGCAGATATGGGGGCTAGCACATGAAATGAAAGGCCAAAACAGATAAAAACAAATGACTATCAGAAGATATGTGAATCTCTGACAATATAGTTGGACCAATTCACAAGTCAGAGATAATCTTGGTACAAGTATTCATTAAATACCTCCAAAAATTTTCCAAATATTAGATGGTATAGAAGACATGCAGATTTTTGGGCCAGGAATAGTTATGTAAATTCAATACCATGCTCGTGAAAAAACAGGAACAACATATACCTTTTTGATAGGTAGGAACAACATATACCTGCAAGCATTACAATGCTTTTAAGTGATTACAAAAGCATGAAAAAAAGGTGATAAGGAAAGCATGCCCCTAAATAAAATAGAAGATTAAAACTGAGTGGTACTTCATTAAATATAAATAATCAGCATTACATAAGGCATGAAGCCATTGATCAAAAGAAAATTGATGAAGCAAAATATAGACAAATTATACAACCCTTGATATTGCGTTCAAAAGATATTAACTTGCTCCAGTAGACTTGGATAAAAATGCTGCAATGGCCTGAACAGCAAGATCTTCAGCTGCATCTTGGGTTGACCCCTTGGTTTGAAGGTGCTTCTTTCCAATCTTGAAGGAGTGGTCACCACCATCAATTACATGCAAACCAATACTTGGTTTCAACTTCTTACGAACAGCTTCCAGCTTTTCCAGTGGACACAGAGTGTCTTTGCTACCCTACATGGAACATGATCATAGCCTTACATACTGCATAAGCATAAGAGAGAATAATATACAAGAAGCATGTTTAATAATAAAAACTTTAATTCAATGAGACTTAGATAATACCATAATAAGTATTTAAATACAAAAAAACAAATAACCTGACAATGCTCTCTATGATAGTCTACAAACAGATATATGAAAAAGTACTCAGATCATTACAAAGCTATACAGTTACTCAAAATTATGCAATTACGGGGACTGGAATTTGTTGTCACAGGTATAAACATAATTGGTAGGTTAGCAGTAGATTAGCAACGAGTGTGATTTAATTTCAAAAGGCACCATAGTGTTTGTAGAAGACAACACCTGTACAAACATTATAGGAACCGTAACTTGCAACAGCGTTTCATCTCGCACAGCTCCATTCATCCCCTGTATAAAAAGGCAACTATGTTAAATTTAATTATTCTAAGTATTGACAATTTTGCCTTGTCATTGATATCACAGAAGTAAACTAATGCTCTCCATTGGATAAATGGGTTATTTTCAACCCAAGACATGCCTGATTTACCTCTAAGGAGGAATGTTTGTGTATGACAGCCTCAAAGGGACAACTCATCAACACCATACTAAATGGGAACTAGCAATATAGCATGGAAATGGTAATGTGCAAAGGGGAACACACCTATATCAAGAAAGTGAAATATTCACTTGCTAAGGAGTATGCTGAGTGCTAACATTTTCATAATTCCCCATTACATTTCAAATTTCCTAGAAAGGCATAGTAGAATGTCAAGATATAAGGTATAAAAAACACTAAAATTCCATCAATTGATCATATATTCATGATTCCTTCAAAAGATGTCCAGCCTAACCCATATATTTACACAATAAGTTAAAACCAATAATAATTCAAGCAGTGGTCCCCTTTGCAGAACGTAGTTCCCAGGAATGTTCAGCTTATTGTGATAATTTTTTAATATGTCACTCTTCCATCAACATAGACAGTAATAGCAGGATTGTTGAATAGCTCACTATTGACTCTTCATATGAACCATATTGTGAGAACCAATTGGGTCCAGTGAATACAGATTTTCTCTTCCTCTCAGCTGGTTTTCACTTGTCAGCTACATTGTTTTACTTAATGCACCATTATACTTTACTAATGCATGAAGATAACATATAAGAAATATGTACAAACTTATTAAAGAATGAAAAACCTTTAGCGGGTATCCCAAGCAAACTATTGCTGAAGCACCAATATCTTCCTCACAAGCCACCATGCAGCTGACTCTAAAAAAATATAAAATTGAAAACTCATAAAGAGAGAAAAAGTACAATACGCAGCAGAAAATATGATATGTAACACTATTTGACTTCACTGTCATACAAACTTTCAATTTCAAATTGCATTGCACAGAAGCACAAGTTACCATAATAGTACCATCATTGGCCTTTGTTTGTATACAATTTACTCCTCCAAAACAAACGAGATTCATTCCACAAACAAATCTGCAAATTGATCCATTGCCCCACCTAAAGAATTCAAACTTCTACTATAAAGCACATACCCCATCTAAGATGTACCTAGGATAGGTTGCAAAGATCAATGCCAATATTTTAAGCTATGATGGAATAATATCTGATTGATCCACAATAGAGTTTCTGGTTTGATTGACTTGCAGAGGTATCAATAGCAGTACTTTCTGAAAGCATGCACATCAAAATGCATCAACATAAGTATCCTAAACTAATTGACTTGCACAGGTTAAATGATAATACTATGACCCTCTCCTATTTACAAAGTTTAAAAAAAAAAAAAAAAGTTTGGAAGTAGAGAGACTTTTATCAGTGTAAAAGCATTTGAGAATTGGCATTCAAGTAATTTTATTACTACCTTGATCCCATGGATTTCCCTGCCAAAATCAGCGGATGCCCAGGGTACTTAGCAACGGTCTTTTTAACAATATCTGAGTGAAACTCAACCAATTTTTCTGCCTTGGGGGGAGCCCTTCGTTTCCCACCAGAAATGTCTGCCAAGAGTCAACCCCATTATATTTAATTTAAAGGATACATTTTAGACACAACTGACTTCATGCATTACTTAAATTGCTTTTATTGAGAAACAGCCAGTAAGCTACAAGTGCCCTGAACATATTAAATACCAAAGAAAGACTCTACCCCAAAAACTATATGATTTTTTTGATATCCCAAAAGAACTTCAGGAACATAAAGACCAGAAAAAGGGAAAACAAAAGTAACACAGTAATTGATCAAGAAACTCACAAGGGTAGTCAAAAGTAACTACTTCCACAGCATTCAGCGCCTTGCCCAACTTTTCTTTCCATCTGCATAAAAACAAGTAGCTTAAATTTTCAATTTTTTAAACACAACTATAGGAACTACTACTACTACAAATTCTGTGATATATACAAATACACACACACATGACAAGAATTGAAACTATGATGTCCCATCATGATAAATGTCTTTACCATCAGGCCAAGACATCAATGTGTTTCATTCTGGTGTAAACTGGATGCTCGTTATTTCACTGACAAGAAACTTTATCATTTGAGCTAACTATAATCTATACATATTATTCTTTCCTCCTTTCTTAACAAAAGCAATTAGTGATTTCTAAAACACAAATTAAAGCACAACGTCCAATAAAACACAAAATCAACTACTGGGGTTGTGCAATGAAATTAGAGTGTGAAAGACCAATGCCCCAAAAAATAATTAAACCATATCACAGTTCATAGACCCACCAAACTATACTTACTCTGAAACCCCATTAATGGGTTTTCAATACATAACATACTTCTCCTATTAAAGAGGTTTAAATTACCAGCTTTGACAAAGTAAGAATAAGATGAGAGAAAAAGGGGAAAAAAAATTAGAGAATTGAAGAGTTACCTAATCATCCAATCAGAAGAGGAAGGAGCACCAGCACCATGAGCGAAGACGACCACAGGGGATAACTTCCCGAGTGTTGAAGATGGTGATGGTGGTGATAAAGGAGGTGACGAAGCCATTTCTACATCTATTCAAAAGTCAAAACAACGATGAGAAACCCCCAAGTTTCAAAATCAACGAAACCCTAATATATACACACTGCTAATTTTCGCGCCAAATGTTGTGAACGACCAAACCTTTTTTTTTTTTTTTTTTTTTTGCAAAAATTCAAAGCGAACCCTTTCAGACTTTTTTTTCATTTCAATCCTCTCATTTTCAGTTTTGTCATTTTAGTCCTCTAACTTTCAATTATTATTAATTTGGTACTTCGTTAGACCTCAGTTATTAACTGCCGTTAAGTGAGTTAAAATAACGTCGTTTTGGCTTCTTTTCTTTTTTTTTTTTTGTAATTAAAAAAAATTAAGAAATCTACTATTAAAAAAAAAATTGCAAAAATTCAAAGCTAACTCTCTACCTTTCAGACTTTTTTCATTTCAATCCTTTAATTTTCAGTTTTGTCATTTTAGTTCTCTAATTTTCAATTGTTATCAATTCAGTACTTCATTAGACCTCAGTTACCTACTGCCGTTAAGTGAGTCAAAATAACATCATTTTGGCTCTTTTTTTTTTAATTTTTGTAATTAAAAAAAATTAAGAAAACTACTATTAAAAAAAAATCATTTTTTTTCTCATTTTCTCTCTCGTTGGACTCTTTCTCGCTTTCTCATTCTCTATCTCTCTCTCTCACAGTGCCATGGTGCAAGGCCTCACCGCTGCCACCATCCTCCACCCACAACCTCCTTGCCACCACCGACATCCACCTCTCCATCTCTCTCTCTTCGTCACTTACTCCACCAAAATTTGAAACCCAAAGTCTCATACCCCCTTTCCACTAAAATCTAAAAGCAAAGAAAATAATCTTACACCCTTTCCCCCATAATCTCAAACCCAAACTTCATACCCAAAATCCCATGATCATCTCCTTCACAATCTAGGTAGTACTAACCACAGCCCTAAACTGCGAATTTTGGGGGAAGAAGGGAGAGTCTGTCTAGGTCGACAACGACAAGAAGAGCGAGAAGAAAGAGAGAGAGAAAACAAACTGGGAAGAGCGGGCATGGCACAAGAGGTGACGGGTTTGGGCATTTTCTCGACCTCTACGAGGCACATGCAGCAGTTTCCAGCGATGGAGAGGCGACTGTGGTAGCAGAATCGAGGGATATCGACGTCAGCGATTTCGCAGGCTTGAAGTGTTGGTGGGGTGCAACAGGTAGTGATAAGTGAGAAGACTTCAGGTGTTGTTTCTGAAAGTAAGAAAAAGTACAAGATATTCCCAAGGAAGCAACGTAGGAGGTGGCTTTGGAAAATCAATGACCTTCTTGGTCACCTCCGTGTCCGTCACATGTATCCTCCGCAGTATCTCGGCCTTTCTCTCATACTCGGCTTATCTCGGAAAACCAATTCAGTCTCTCTCTCTCTCTCAATCCGACCCAGCCTCTCTCTCAAATGGACTCGGTCTCTCTCTCTCAAACCACCGACCCCAAATTCTCTCTCTCTCAAACCGATTCTTCATTTTCCCCAAATTCTCTACATTAAGGATTTGGGTCTCTCAATGTTTCTTTGTTTTGATTTCAGGAGAAGGGGGTTTTCAAAAAAAAAAAAGATTTTAGGGGAAGGGGAACGATGAAATTTTTTTTTTTTCCCTTTTTCTTTTAATTTCGAAATTAAAAAAAAAAAAAAAAAAAAAAAAGGCGTTGTTTCAATGGCTTTAACGGCAACCCCTAACGGAGTTCTAACAAAATCCTGCATTAACAAAAATTGAAAGTTAGAGGACTGAAATAAAAAACACTAAAAGTTAGGGGGTTGTTTGGGTGAAAAAAAAAATGCTCACTCATCACTCATCACTCATCACTCTATAACTCATTTCCTATAACTCAATAATCTCCAAATATTTCCAAAACCCAATTTGGCACCTAAAACTCAGTTCTATTTTCAACTTTAAAAACTCAAAAACATGGAACCCACCCTCTAACCATGCTACCATTGTTCCACAGGTATGTCTTCTTCTTTATTCATTTTTTTTAATAAATAAAAAATTTGACTCTTCCTCTCTGTCAGTGTCTTCTTCTTTGAGAGTGCCCACAATGTAGGTGAGAGTTTTTTTTTTTTTTTTTTTTTTTTTGGGGGGGGGGGGGGAGGGGTTTGCGTTTAGGGTTTTGTGAATCTCTGGAAGGACGTTATGGTGACCGAGGACTTGGTGAATTTAAAGGAAGATGGTGTTTCAGCTGAAGAAGCAATAGATGTGAAGAAAAAAAAAAAGATACATTGAAGCAATAGATTTTAGAGAGCAATATCACCTTTCAGAGACAACAACAATGGAGGCTAAGAATGAATAGTGCTGTAGCCATTGGCTGGGCTTTATTACTCTACCAAGGATGGGACTTAACATGTGGGTGGGACTACTAAGTTCAGCATAATTACAATAATACCATCATAACTCAGTTTCCATAACTGGGTCGGCATAATACAGGAGAGTGAAACGATCAAATGACAAAAACTACGATTTTTATTTCCCCCTTGACCTTTTTGGCCTTTTCTTTCTTCTAAAGAATCAAAAAAATTAAATTAAAAAAATATATACGATTTTTTAACAAATAAAATTACGTTAAAGTACACTATTGAACCATAAAATATACTCTATGAATATTATTTGTCTCTTAAGTTTAAATCTATTCCTTTATGCCGAAGATATGTGGAAAATAAACTTTTTTAGGCTCACTTTCAATCCGAAGTATACACTGAAATCGGGATATATTCCTAGCTAAAAAACAAGCCATTGCTATGCAGAGTACACCAGTTGTAGAAAATTTGGACTGAAAGTTTGGGATATGGCTGTCCAAAATAAGGTAAGGAATTTTTTATGGTGAGCTATTCGAAATTCTATTCCTACTAAATCTCATCTTGTCCGAAGATGTGTTATTGTGGATGATACCTGTGATCAGTGCCAACAAGCCTCTAAAGATGTAATTCATGCCTTATGGCTATGCCCCTATCTCAACTCAGTTTGGGATTCGAATCCATGTTGGAATTTTTGCTTCAACACTCACTTTCACGAATTTCATGAGCTGGTGAAGTATGTGATTAAGGAAGGAAAGGATCTTGAACTTTTCGCCTAAACAATCTATACAGAAGGAACCTACTTATAACAAGTAACAAACTCTACCCTATTGCTCAAGTTGTCCCTAATATGCTTGCTGCCTTATTGGGCTTTCTTCGAACCATCCCACCTAAACCTCCTGACTCTATCAATCGGGTTCCCTAGAGGGTTAAATGGAATCCTCCTCCGATCTCATACATCAAAACCAAATTTGATGGGGCCATGTTCAGAGATGAAAATACAGCTGGAACAGGAAGATGACAAGGGACAGGTAACGACCTCTTTAGTACAGAAGATTCATCTCCCAAATTTTGTTGCATCCGTGGAAGCTATAGCAGTTGTCAAGGCTTTAACTCTTGCACAAGACATTGGATTGTCTTCCCTTGTTTTGAAGGGAAATTCAGAGATAGTCATCAATGCTTTGAAGAGTAAGGCTCTCTCTTTTGCATCTTATGGTCATTTGATTAAGAAAGCTAAAGGCTTGGCTGAGAATTTTTCTACTATTCACTTTTTTCATATTAGGAGGAAGAGTAATTTTGCTACTCATATCCTTGCTAAACATGCTAGCGGGCTTTCAGTGTGGATGGAGGATGTTCCTCCACATCTTAATGTTGTAATCATAACCAATATGGTTGATTCTTCTTAATAAAATTACAGTTTTTTCTCAAAAAAAAAAAAAAAAAAAAAAAGAGGTTTAAAATATGAACATTTATGTGACTAACGGAACAATAGCATGCATCTTTTTAATTGATGTGGCATTTTATTTTATTAAAATATTAAAAAGAAAATAAGCAATTAATATTTTGACAATTTTTCAATTTCCCATAAAAGTGCTTATAATAATTGACTATTTAGATCTCTTTCTTCAATTCATAGAATTTTGGCCAAAATTATAAAATTAAAACTAAATGTTTCAATGAAATCTAACAGGCTCGAGTGCTTATGCAATATGGAAAATGAGGAAAAATGGAATTGAAATACCTATGATTAGGCAAACAAGTTTGAGGGAAGGGTTAATGTTAGGAAATTTAGACCCCAATTGATAGAATAAACAAATTTCAAACCCAAGTTGTTAATTAGATTTATTATGAATAAACCTTGTTAAAATAAACTAACATCAATATCATACACAGTAGAATACTAAATAAGACAAGATATGATGGCCTAGAAAAACTAATGAAACAAACTAGTTTCACAATAAAAAAACCTAGGGGAAACCTTCCCGAAAAGCAATTCACTATAGTAAAGAGAAGTTTCAGATCTAGTACAAAACATTTGTCCTTAAACTCTATAATCCCCGTAGATGAACTTACAGCAGAAACATTTTACTGTTTCAGAACCTCTGAACTCTTCAATATATGAACATCCTCTCATTTCAATGCACGTCTTCCAGTACGTGACTAACCAATTGATGCACGGCTCTTAGTACGTGACTAACACACTAACTTGAGAAAGATGTTGGCTACAAACTTCTTCACTTCATCAATAATGAAGGTCAAGAAGTACTTAGTTACAAAACCCTAAGGTGCAAAGACGCAGTAGTTTCTTGTAAAGACAATAAGGCACTTAGTCACTTTTTGCATGTGTTCTTCTTGTATTCTCTTATGTGACGGCATTTAAAATAAGCCTTATATATATTTAGGGTTATGTGAAAAGAAACCCTATACATACATGTTAGCATGACCCGAAAATCAGATCTGGAAATTTTGATTTCATAGATCTCGATAAATACTGTATCTGTCAAACAGTTGTCGAGACCTCGAGAGATATATCTGTCGAGCTATCTGTCGAGTTTTAATGAACAGCACTTCTTCACTTGATTCTTGGACAAATTTGCATGGTTTCAATACTTAGGTTTGAACTCTTTTTTCTTGAAATATTAAACACATCCTAGATCTACCCAATTACAAGTAAAGTGCGTTTTATCAAAGAATTAGCCAATTCTATATGACATATGTTCTAACAAGTTTTACATATGTCCTAACAATCTCCCCCTTTAACAATCCGTAACAAAACCACAACAAACAAATGAAATATGAAAGAAGTCATAAATCACTCAACTCATAATCACTTGTTGAATATAATAAAATCTAATCCTAACACAAACTCTTGAAAACTTTGCAAAAAGAGAGTTCATAGCATGATAGATTTTGATAACCTGTATTTCTGAAACACTTTAAACAAAACTCATCAAGGCATCTTAGTGTGAATCAGAAATAAAAGATTGTATAAAATAAATAAGAAACGTATGTATAAAAAGAGAAAAGAAACAACACATGGAGAAACAGGTGAAATGTGATAACAACATCATCAAAAATATATATCGATGATAAATACAATGTTTGCTATCACTAAGTGGTTACAAGACCGATGTACAAAAGATAATGTATCTAAAAAGAGAAGGAAAAGAAAAGATACATAAGTCCTCACTACATCCCTAAAAAATAAAAACACTTCCTCTAACAAAAAGGTCTTATGCTAACTCTCCCCCTAAGTACATGACTACTCTCATACCTAAAACTATTCCCCCTTTATGTCACGATTGACAAAGGGCAAGTCATTGAGAAGCAGTCATCTTCTCATCACTGGAAAAGCCAGCATCCTCATCCTCATCATCATCATCGTTACTGGAGCCATCATCATAGGCTTCATCCTTTGAAGCCTATGGAGATGGAGAGGGAGAAGCAACGAAGCCACTAAGGCAAGCCTGGCATCATGTAATACGACCCACACGGGTGGTCACCTGACTCATCTCATCAGTGAGAGTGTCAAATCCATGCTCTAAAACTGTGCCATGATCGCCTTAAGTGTCACACCACCCGTGGAAGAAGAAGAAGGAGTGGAGGTGGATGGAATGGAATGGGCTAGAGGAGTTGCCGTCTCAGTCTGTGGCCGCTTCAGTTAAAGCTGGGCCTCACTCCGTCTAACAGACACCGCTCTGATGGCACCCATGACAGTGAAATGAGCAAACTCGAGATAAGAGATAGAGGAGTGGCAAATGATCCTCGTGATAGCAGAATGAAAGATAAGCTTATCACGAGTCGCCGTATCCTTATAGACATCTATAAAGGAGAGTATGAAATGAGAGGGAAAGTCGATAGTAAGGTCCTCAATGAGGGACAAAAAAAAAAAGCAAACACGAAGCTCAATAATAGAATTATAGTGAGACAATGGATATAGAACAAATGTCATCACCATATTCATGAACCTCGAACCTTTTGCAAAGCCCGAGTATAAGGTGTTTTTACGGTCACCCCATGATGAAGGTGTCTTACAAAAGAGAGACAAGAGTTCGTCTTTGGACACAGTCCGCAGATGAGGACATCCGGGGTAATCAGGATGTGATTCCCGCGAAACACGTAGCACATCGAAGATAAACTCTAGAGTAACTACTATACGAGTACTTCAAATAGAAGTGATGAAACAAGGTATAAAATAATCAAAATCGTGCACATTGGAGTAAAACTCTTGTATGATCATGAAAGGATAACTCACGGGTATCTCACAAAGAGATTCACAACCCCGTCTGTGTATGACAGTCGAAAAAGTAGTATCGGAGAAGTCCGATAGGATAACATGGCGTTCCAAATGAATGCCACGTTTGGAGAAGTTCTCCGAGAAGTCCTAACGGTCCTTCTCATCACAGAACCTAACATGGAGAGGTGTGGAATTAGAAGATGATGCCCCGGAACGAAGAAGGTTCCGGGACGGAGTAGTTTTGCACTTAGGTGCCATGCGCAGACTATCCGAGAGAGAGAGAGAGAGAGAGAGAGAGAGAGATACGGAAAAACACCAATCAATAGAATATACCAAAGAGAAAAAGAAAAGGTACGTATGCATGAATAATGCATGATCATGTGACGTGCAACAAAAAATCCATCATGGACTCAGCTCAATTCAAACCTACCAGCACACAAGGTTCCAACATAGAAACACACATTTATAATGCATGAAACATAGTTAAAAATGCAAATGAAATGTAATGCATGAACATATAACATCATTTAAGCAAAACCCAACCCAAAAATTTCGCAAAAACTCATCAATTTTCAAAAACCCCAAAAAAAATTTCAAAAACCCAAAAAAAAAGATCATACCAGTGAAGAAAAGATCACACTAGGCCCCCCAACTTTTTAAAAAACATCTTGTAATATACATACTTATCACAAATATATTTTAAGTAGATATACTCCTCCCCCCCCCCCCCCCCCCCCTCCGTAAATTCAAGTAAAAATAAAGACTTATCCCTTCTTCTTTTTTTATGTTACATGTTTTAGATGGGCTACAAATTTACAATTCTATTAGTGATAAATTATTGAGATATTCAAATAAATACATAGTTATTTCAATAATTATCTAAAAGGAAAACAAGTACCTCAAATAAAAAAGTTTAAAATTTTAACTAGCAGGAAAGACAGTTACCACCCGATGCCCATTGGTGAGCGCGACTCTTTTCTTAGAGTTTCTCCCTGTTTTCTCTTCCTCTTTTATCTTTTTCTGATCCATGTTTCTTCTTCCAGTTTTACTCCATTCTCTCTCTATCTGATTTGCTTTTTTACTTCCCCTCTTTACTTCATATTGTTTCTTAAATCTTAAATTTTTTAGTGCTGCAGATTGCCTAGTCCAAAACTCTTGTATTCCTTGCTTCAATTCCAAAAAGGTAAACACTTGTATGGTTAAAAAAACCATTACCATTCAATGTACGGTTAACTTTCGTTCTCATCAATTAACATCAAAGAATTTATAAAAGACCGTATATTTACAATTGTGGTAATTAATTTTGACTAATAATAAAATAAAGGTAACATTGAACTATTGAACTATAAATTACAAGTTCTAGGAACAAAATTGAAACCTAACACACAATTTAGGTACAAAAATAGTAGTAAAAAGTTTTGTAACTCAATGAAATTTCCAATCAGGAGTGTAGCTAGGAATTTTTGCTTGGAGGGCCAAGATAAAACAATCATATTGATTTGCAATTCAAGAAAAATTCAAAATATGACATTCATACATACATACATGTCTTGGCGCATTAGTTTATAAAAACAAACATTAAATCCAAAGTAAGTCTTAACTATATATGTATCATATATATATATATATATATATCATAAGATTATTGCTAGAATTTTATATATAAGTGCAATTCATATTAGCATTCAAAATACTAACAAGCTAATCAACCAATTGGGCATCTTAAGGAAGAATTAATGAAGAGAAATTGAAGAGAGAGCACTCGGTAATGGCAATGAGTAGAGTCTTTTGGGTGGCTATAAAATGCAAGGGGATATTGTAATAATTTTAGAAAATTGCAAAACTTAAGTACAGTATCTAAAGTTTAATATATTAGGTTTCTCAATTAAATTAAAACATAGTTTACCATGACAAATAAAATACAAACAATATTATCATTTTTAAAGATAATTAAATTCAATACAAAGTTTAATTGGGAAATATAAAGTATTACACCTCAGTTTTATGACTTTATCCTATTAGGAAAATTGAATGACTAAAAAGTGGTAAAAGTGAGGGATAAAACTCTAGTAAAGGACATGGACATCAAGAAATGGGATATGGTCTTAGGCTCTTAGCAAAAAAATAATTAAATAAATAAATAAAGGAGCTACCAGTGGCTGTGCTTTGAATGGAGAACGGAAAAAACAAAATGAATGAATCTTTATGGCTGAAAAGTGGGGATTTGAGGTGAGGGAAGGGAGTTCTTATGGCTGACATGTACGCCCGCGGGGGAGGGGGGGGGGGGGGGAGAAGTTTTCTATCTTAAAAAAATTTGGAGGGGCATGGCCCCAAATGCATTACTTAGCTCCACCCCTATTTCCAAAAGAGATGTAAGTTCAAATCGGCTGAAAAGTGGGGATTTGAGGTGAGGGAAGGGAGTTCTTATGGATGACATTGGGGGGGGGGGGGGGGGGGGGTGAGTTTTCTATCTTAAAGAGATGTAAGTTCAAATCTCCCTCTCCACCTAATGTATAAAAAATATTATGAAAATAGTAATTTGACGTTTCACCTTTTTTCTCCCTTCCCAATACTCCCGCTGCTTGTGCTAAATTTGGGTTGGGTTTATCTATGTCTAAGACTGGCCCAATGACTGAGTAGATATACTTATAGGGTAATAGGGCAGATGATTTAGATATATCAAGGGAACATGAGGCCCAATAAAGTCCAACATACCAAGTAAATCTAACAATTAGATTGAAAATTGGGCTCAACAAGCCCAAAATGATCATATGGTTTAGGACTAGTCCAGTGGCTCAATGCACATAAATGTCAGTGTGTTACTTTGTCAAAATATGACCTTTTATGGTATGGCTGAAGCCTGAAAGTAACATGTTCCATACCTTGTACGATCCGATACAACTTGTGCTCGGTGCTTCTAGATTTGTGACAACATAATGTGTTATGTTTAAGCATATTATCCAGTTCGAAGATATGCTATTGGCTATCAAGATTGAAAAGTAAAAGATACATAAAAAATAAAAAATAAAAAGAAGAAGAAGAAGAATGTAGGAATCAAGGAATGTCAGTGAGGAATTATGTTTGCACTTATTGCCATTTCATTTTATGAAAGATAAGGTTGAGATGCCTGGCGTCCTAAAGCTGCTTTATTCTTAAGATTAGGTAAAGATTATTGCCTCATCTAGGCACTGGCCGCTCTACTTGTATGTAAGGGTGGACCACCCTCACTTGTCAAAAAAAAAAAAATTTATACATGCGAAAAAAAAATTTATATAAATTGTTGTGGGGGCCAATTAATTAGGAAGTACTGTTAAAACATTATTAACTGGGCCTATGGCCCGATTCAAGGACGTTAGACCATCCAAGGAGGTCCAGATAAGATTATAAGGAGAACGGAATGAAGAGAAGAGTAGTGACAATATGAGATAGGTCCAACAAGTGTCCGAAGACAAAAGCCCTCTCAGCAACATGTGTCCGAGGTTGATCTGAGTGTCATATCATCACGGACTTACTTCGGAGTTACATCATCTCTAAGGGTTAGACATCGGACAAAAGATAAAAAAGGAGAAGGGCAACAAATATCTTCAAAAAGCTGCTACCTCCGCATTAAATGACTCTTAACCAACTCTCTGGTTGCATTAATGTGGAAGTAATGCCTGAACAGTGACCAAGCAGTCTTGCAGCTACTAGTTGATGGTTCTGGGAAGTGTTAGATGGGACAAGAACGAGTTCTCTGAATCTAACCTACACGTGTGTGGTAGGGACGGCACCAAGGCTGAAATATATAATATGGAAAGATGTACTAAAAAAGGAGAGGAGCATAGAAAACAAAAAAGATTGGAACTCTTGTACAATTTGATTATTCAACAAAACCATATGATACGTACTACTTGGATTATTCCGATGATAGATTTTCTAATCTGAATTGCGTCTTACAATCTGAAACCAGTAAATCTAATCATTTTTCTTCTGGAATAGATCTAGTTCTTCTATCCACGCTCTACAAATTTATTGTTTGGGCCGCTTGGGTTTGAGCCCAATCATGTTTTGGGACCGATCCAATTTCAGTCTTTACAATTGTTATTTTAAACTAATATGTTCTATGACCATCTTAACTTGAAAAAAATGTATATATATACTTAAAAAAAATATTATATACTAAATTAACCTATTTTGACCACTTTAATAAAAATGTTGAATACCTTTACTTGAAAATTATAAGAATTTGAGTTCAATAAATATAAGAATAATGTTACATTCACAACATTTTCACAAATTTCACAATAAATCTTATGTGGTAAGTTGTTACTAATTCTAATTCGGGTTCAATATTGACATGTTTTACCCACTAATAACAAGCTAACAACTTGTTGCATAAGATTTGTTATGAAATTATTGTGGTCACTTTATTATTCTTATATTAGCATTTTCAATTTGCACTTTATCTTTTATTAGTCTATATTTTTTCTTGTTCTCTTTGTTAGTACAAAAAAATTGTAATATTTCATGTATTTGCGTGTTTTTTTTTTTTTTTTTTTGGTAATCTTGATATATTCAAATTGTCTTTTTATTAAATATTGTATAATTTAAATTTTTTAGTGACCACCCTAAAAAAATTTCCTAAAGCCGCCACTGCATCTAGGTTCATAAGGGCCAGCTCCTTTTGCTTTAATTTCTAGGGTAGTCCATGATGGTCCAAAGGTCTCATGAGCTGTTCAAAATTGTTTGGTTGGCTTGAATACAATAAAGAAAAATGCTAAAACTATTATAAAACGATTACAAACCGATGTGACAATGAATACGATTAATGAATTTCGACAACATAATAAATGAACGTCATAATTACTTCTTTTTGTGATTACTACAATAACATTTTTATAAAGCTCTTTTATAATTCTTAGAATGATATGTTTTGATTTATACATAATAAAAGTAGGATCAATAATGAGTTATATGAAAATATCACAACCCATCACTTTAATAGGTTGCGAAAATAGTTGTACCAAACACTGCTATAGTTTGCACAAGTTGAGGCACATTTTCTTGCTGTTTTCATGTATTATTATTATATAATGGATTCTACATGTGACAAGTACTTGACAATGGTAACCACTATAACAATGATAAAGGTGGGAACTTAACCAAAAAAAAAATTGATAAAGGTGGGAAAAACCTCGCAGCTGGTTTTGCCACTAATTTTCAAGTGCAAGATATGGAGACCCCACCGAATAAGCTCAAAGATTTTTCAACATTATTTTTCCACACATTCATTTTTATGCATTATAAATAGAGCTAGACCTCATTAGGTCATTACTCGTCAACGAACAAACAGGATTACAGGAAGAAACAAAGGCATTGGTTTCTCACTCTCCCTCAAGGGCTTCTCAACTTAACCACCTAAAAAGTTCTACTTTTTAAGGCAATTAGGTTAAGGTTAAGGAGCCTGCGAGGGAGGCTGAAAAGGCTGTGCCTTGCTTGAAAGAAATTAGAGACTGTTTGGATTGCCAATTTTGGTAACTCAATTCTCAGTTTCCATAACTTATAACTCAAAAATAGTGGGACCCATAACTCAATATTCGTTTGGCAAACGATAACTCTGTTTCCATAACTCTGTTTCCATCACTCAATTCTCTGATTTTTGAGTTATGAGTAACTGAAAACACATTTTGGCTGTTTTCAATTTCCATAACTCATAACTCAATGGTATTTTTGTAAATAAAACTACTTACCTGGTCCCACAGTCAGAACAAATTCACGTGGTGCGCTCCTTTTGATGCTCTCTTCAACGACTCTCTTCAGTCATCTCAGATTCTCTCTTCACTTCAGTAAAGCAGAGCTTCATCTCCATTCCAGTACTCCTAGAAGAAGCTCTCACTACCCTCACCTCCTCACGCACTATTTCACCGCTCCGAGCTCAGCCAACCACGCTGCCGTGTCACGGTAAGGCAGTGCTTCTCTGTTTTTTTTTTCCTTTTTTTTTCTTTGTTTGATGTTTGGGTTTTCGCTTCTGATGTTTGATGGTATCAACTCGTGATGATGGGTTTTCAACCCGTGGTGATGTAAGTTTGCGATCTGTTTTTTTTTTTTTTTTTTCTTTGTTTGATGTTTGGGTAAGCATTTTATTTGATTTATTGAAACCCGTGGTTATGGGTTTTCAACCGTGGTGAACCTGTGCTTATTTGTTTGCAGTTTTTTCTTCTTTTTTTCTTTGTTTGATGTTTAGGTTTGCTTCAATGGTTTGATCTACTGGATTCCCGTGGTTATGGGTTTATTTTATTTTTAAAAATAATTTATGGAACTAATTTGTGGTGCTTCTCTGTTTGATTTTTTGTTTCAATAAAGCTGCTTGTTCTTGTTACCAACCAATTGCTCTGTAGATATTCATGGTGCTTCTTTGTTTGATTTTGTTTGCTATGAATTATGAATCTTGATGTAGTAAGTTTAGCATTCTCCTAAGTGGAAACGGCAATGCATTTTTTGTTTTAAAAAAATTATAAATGTATCTTGATTTTAGAATATGCTTCTAGTTTGGTAATGGCCTGTAACAGTTGTACAATGAGCTACCTGGCTTCGCCTCAATCAGAAGATATTCATGACCATACAAATTTTTTTCTCTTTTCTTTTTTGGATGAACAAACAAAAATATTTTGATGCGATAGTCTTGCAAATCTTGCAAACTTGATTTTGTCCCTCCCATTTTTTTGAGCCATTTAATTAAGATTGAAAGGCTTGTTAGACCATGCTTTGGTTAGGCTCCGGCTTGTCTTAGTGACCTAAAATTGATTGGTCTTGTATGTTTGATTTCTACACTAGTTTTAAATTTAAGTTTGAAGGCAACCTTAATTTGACAAGTTAATTGTTCGATAAAATACTTAGTTAGGCTTGGATTCTTGTGTGTGTTTTCTCAAATAAGATTAAAAAAAAAAAATGCTATGTTAATGTGGCTAGGTGTTTTGAGTAATATTCTAGCTATATGGAAATGCATAAAATTGGTATGAGCTTTAGTTCATCATAAGGATAAAGATAATTTGAAAATTTTGGCAAAGATATATAAAGCATAAGCAGACTATGCCTTACTGACAAGCACTGAGTGATTCTACCTCCTGCTAATTGTTTTCTGTTTCATTTTCTTTTATTGGCCATCATATAGAAATCATGTTAGCAATGGCTTTCATTGAACTATTTTAGACATGGCACCCCCCATTGTCTATTAGAGAAAAAGGAGTTTGTATCATTAGGGTTCTAGCTCATTGTTCTGTTTGAGATTATAGGGCTTCAAACCCAGCTTACCATATTATGAACAAATGATACTTTTTTAGCAAAGGCTATTATATGCTATCTTGTGTATGATATTAAAAAAAAATACTAACAAAGTTTTTATTTTTTTAATAAAAATGAATTTCTGAAATCTGCTAGTTTTTATCTAATTATCTGTTTTTGCTTTATTCAACAGTTTATTGCCTTTCTTTCCTTTTCTGAATTAAGGATTTTTTTTTTCCCGGGTGTGCATGTGTGTTAGGGTCTCTGATGTAAGAATTGGCACATTGGCATTTCTTGACATAACAAACAATTATAATTGAAAAACACCATAGAAAATATTGCATTTTTTTTTCTTAATCCATCCACACCTTGTGGTCTAGGTTGGAAACTTTGGTGCTTGCCTTTTTTATGCTACTTAATACACAATGTTTGGTCTCTGATGTTTGTTTTTTAGTTATGGTGGCCTTTGTAAATCACAATAATTTCGTGTACTAGGAAACTCGTACATAGTACATAGCAAAAATACAAAAAACAAAAACAAAAAAAGTCTTGCTTAGACAGAGGGAAAAGTCTTGTTTTTTAGTTATGGTGGCTTTTGTTTTTTAGTTATGGTGGCCTTTGTAAATCACATTAATTTAGTTCTAGCACTGCACACTGTTTGGTTTGAATTTATTAACAACTGATACGATGATTTGTGTCTTCTTTTTTGTCTTATATCTTTAATATTGTTTATGAATTTCAAACAACATAAGTCAGTACATGTCATTGCAGTCATATATACATATTAATATGGATCCTATGCTCAATATTTGTTCCTCTAAAAATACTGGGATATCTTTATTGTACTTGTGATATGATTGTGTATGAGATGTGTGTGTTGTTCTTTAAGATGGCTGCGGAGTTGAGAACATGGGATGCCAATTGTGAGGATCTGTTGTGTGACTCCATACTTGGACACTTTGTTTGTGAGAATTTGCATCCTTATCATGCCAATGTGCACGTGTGGGAGGAGATCATAAACTTTATTAATGCCCGCTTGGGGAAGGCCTTTACTGTGAGGCGAGTAATGAGGAGGTGGAAGCATACTCGACAGAATTATCAAAAATCAATGGGGGTTCGTACCAGAGCTCTTGGGCCTAATGTTTCCCCCGTGGTCTCTCCAGACCGATTTTCCGATGACCCGCCTCAATAAGAGGTGGATGCGTAGTCGAACTAATGTAGTGTATGTCCCTTTTGATATACTGCTGACATATTTTGTTCCCATTATGTTCAGTAGCATACTTTGTTATGGGTTACCATGTACTTAACCATGCACTAACCTAGTTGTATTTGTGGCCACTTACAACTGTTTACTAACTCATTGTTTCTATCTTCCATCTTTTGTATATCTGGTCACACAATATATGTGGTAAACCTCGATGAAGTATTTATATATTACCACTGTTTCTTATATATTGCCACTATTTCTTACATTTCGTGCATGCTTTTTCTTATCCATATTGATTTAACTGTGGAATATTTTTTATTTTTTGGACTCTTTAAATCTACATGGTACATGAATCCTATAGTCCTATTAATCAATTCTTAAAATTATTATCTATCATGAGCTTACCACATGAGATATTTCAAATAGATGGCACATGAATCACAAGAGACAGATGAGAAAAAGTGGCCTCCACATGTAGAACATATTTTTATTGAGATCATGTTAGAGGAACAACTTAAGGGTAACATGCCAAGCGGTGTGTTCAAGGGTCCTACATGGGCATCAATTACAGCTGAACTTAACCGAAGGACCGGGAAAGACTGTCTTTAAGCAAGTTCAACAGAAGCACAATAGGCTCCGACTCAAACAATGCAAATGGAGCCAGTTGCTAAGACACACGGGGTTGGGGTGGGATGAGCAGACCCAAACAATTACTTGTTCTGACGAGGTGTGGCAGAATGTGATTGCGGTATGTTTACTGTTGTTTATTAATTATAAACCTATTGCAATTATTTATTTATGCAATTTGCCTCCAAGTTGGTAATGTATGAACTGCTATGTTCAGTGTGCTAATGTTTCCAAGGATATTGCAGGCCAATCGTGGTGCAGCTAACTTAAGGAAACAAGGATGCCCAGACTACCCATCATTGCAGCAGTTGTTCGCCACTAGTACTGCGACTGGGAACCTCTAGATCTCCTCAAACACTCCTCCCCTGAATAGTGACGAGGAGCGTGCCCTAGAAGAAGAGCTTGCCAATGCCAATGCCAATGCCAATGCAAGTGCACCCACTCATCTGGACGATGACTGTTACACCCCTAACTTTGATAGTTTCCCACAAACTATGGAGGATGCTGAGGTTGAGGAGGTAACCCGGAGGGTGGAAAAACGTCATGTGCAAGATGCAAGTGGCAAGGGTGAGAAGGCCTCGAAGAAGTCGGATAGGGTAGGTGAAATGACTACGGTCCTAAAGGAGTACAACGCAATATCCGAACGTAGGTATAGTGGTAAACTCGACAAGACTAGCTATTCATCCGACCAATTCGCTCAATCCTTTGTAGGGGGTGATCCTTGTTCACTTTCCAAGGCAATGGATGTGCTGAACACGTATGTAGATCTGAGTAACAAGTCCTACATCAAGATGTCAAAGGTTTTGCAGTAAAAGGATAATAAGATAGTGTTTATGTGTATGCCAGAGCATAGGAGGAAGTCTTGGATTGAGGACATTCTAAACCTGGAGGAGGATTGATGATGCATTGTATCTCCTATGTCTAAGCTATTTGGTTTTTATGTACTATGGATTCAGGTTGTTCTATTTACATTTATATTATGTTTCGTATGGATAATACGAAGGTTTATGTTATTTATAAACTTGGGATGTTTGTATGGTTTGTGTTATATTATGTGACGAATTAGGATTTTGGGTTTGTTGATTTTTAGGTGTTTATTATGGTGATGGTTGAATTAGGTGTTTATATTATTCTAATATATTATGCGATGAACTTATTTTATTTTATTTTATTTTATTGTCTTATTATAATCTATGGTTGATGTTATTAGTAGGACTATTTGATAGGTTTCTATTTCCTATGTTGGTGGTCTCATCACTTTGTTGAATTACATGCTGAGGTGTAGATTGTTAAGAATAACATATTTACTTTTATATCTCTCTTTACATAACTTTCATTGAATAGTGTGTTTTTGCTAATGTATAGGTGACTTATGGCGTCCGGAAATGACTGGTGGCAGGCGATCCAAGAGTACGACTTTGAGGATGCATACTTCAACAACGTTGGTTCTAGCAATGGCTGTGAACCAATGATGGTGATTGGATCGATTTGGATTCCAAACGTGAAGAAGAGGCAGAGTTTAATTTAGTGAATCCTATAGTCGAGGAGATGTATGCGTATATGCAGCGGCATTATGATAAACAACCAATGCGTGTTAGTGCGTTGACCGGCAAGGCGTATATGGACGAGGTCACTGAAGGTAATGCTATGAACTGTTACGAGATGTTCCGCATGACACCTGAATTACTGTTACATTTAGTGGATGAGTTGGCTCAACATGGTTACTTGAGAGACGGACGTGGTGAGGTGAATGTCACTCAGGCCGTGGTCATGTTATTGTACATACTTGGATACAACACCCGCTTTAGATGTGTTGCCGATAGGTTTCAGCACTCAACAGAAACTGTGTGCCGGCATTTTCGTAAGGCGTTGTGAGCTGACCACCACTACGCGAAGCATTTAATTAAACCTAATCAAAAAGTCACAGGCCTCCCCGAACATCTTCAAGTGAACAAGTACTGGCCATGGTTTAAGGTACAAAACATTCTCTTACTTAACTAACTGGACATAACAGTAAAATAATATGATATTTGATATATGCTTGCTAAGATTAATGAAAACTTTCATGTGTAGAGATGTATAGGAGCAATTGATGGAACACACGTGAGTGCCTGACCTCCTGCAAATGAGACTCAAGTACACAGGGACCGCAAGAGCCTTATAACAACTAATGTGCTGTGTGTGAGTAACATGGACATGCAGTTCACATTTGTCCATGGTGGGTGGGAGGGCAATGCGAATGACTCAAGGCTTTTCGAGGAAGCGATCAGTGACTGGAAGCATGGATTCCCATGGCCACCAACAGGTACTATACATTACTGTAACTTTAACTAAAATTATTTTATCCTCCACGTCAAAATAGTATGTTTATGAACAACTTAATTACGTGCTTGCTGGTTGTGTGTGTGTGTGTAGGGTCGTACTACTTGGTGGATTCGGGTCTACCAATTAGCGCTAGTTTTCTCCCCCCTCACAAGTCAACTAGATACCATGCACAGGAATTCAACTCAAGCGGTAGATGGATAACATTAAAGAAAGAGTTGTACAACTACAGGCACTCGTCCTTACAGATGGTTATTGAGCAATCCTTTGGAGTGCTGAAAGCCCGTTTCCCCATTCTGAATTTAATGCCAAACTTCAAGCCAATTAGGTAGCAGTACGTGGTTATTGTGTGCTGTGCTTTACACAATTTCATACGCATGAACAATCAGAGTGATGAATTGTTCAGAACAATAGGGGAGAGTGATGGCAAAGGTAGTGCGACCAATAGCAAAGGCAGTGGAGATGTTGGAGCATCAACAAGCTCAGCGACCCAAACGCATGTACTAGAAATGTCAAGTGCATCAAAGAGAGCGATGGGCCAAGTTAGGGACAATATCACTGACACAATGTGGAATGATTATGTTACTCGTGGCAATGTGAGATGATTATATATTGAAAATGGAAATTGACCATTTACTTCACTGCAATGTAGATGCTATGGGTTTTCAGCCTAACTTGTAATTTTACTGCACTATTTTGGGTCTGTGTAATTTGGAATATTATGTACTTTTGGTTTATAAGTATTTTGGGTCTATGTAATTTGGAATGCTTTGTTATTGTAAAGGGTGATGTTCTTGGTTCTGTAGCAAAATTCGATAAGGCAATTGAGTTGGACCCTCATCAAAAGGCATGTAGGTTGCAGGGATTTTTTTTTTTTTATAATGCATTTTTTGTGATTTGGATTTGTATTTGTATTATTTGTTGATTTGCACTCTTTAGCAACTAATATATTGCAACACACCCACCCACCAAAGCTGTGAAAACCATCCATCCAAAACCCGACTCCATCTTCAGTTCTTTTTGGAATGCAAATTCAATTAAGAAACTCACAAAACCAAATAAAACTTATCAGTTTTAAATCCCGTGACATTTCTGCCCATGCCTATCTATAATAGCTTTTGATACTTGTGCTGTAGAGTCACATTCCAATGCTTCAACATAAACTAATGCTAACAGTTTGTCGTTTCCTTTGTCGCTTCTTCAAACCTGCCAAGCGGCCATGATACACTTAAATATTATATCTACATCAAATAGAGTTTTTGTTGTTAACTTAAAAAGGGTATTTTTTTTTTTTTTAGGAAAATAAGTGTACTTGTTTTCTTTTCTTTTTTTAGAAACATAAGTGTACTTGTTGATAACCTTAATACAGTTTAATGCCTCACTTATACAAGGTTTGTAGATTTATTAAAAAAAATGGAATAGAACCCATTTGAATAAGAAGTTACCGATTGGGATTACTTTTGGTTTTGTTGTACAAAATACTTTCATATTTGAACCAAAACCAATAAATAAGAAAGAACATCTTTACTTCATCACTTAGATCATAGAGGATAACATTGACTTATTAGAAGAAAATAAGGATAACATTCGGTTTAGGAATTAGGATATGTAGAGGGGGAAGTGCTAAATTTGCCCCACAAATATACGCATCAGCCATAAATTTTCCCCACAAAACTGAACACATTTGTACAAAGTACGCTACTTTACATTTGTTTCATCCAACTTTCCCCAAGATTACCTCATCATTCCCCACATCATTTAACAAGTATATAATAAGTTGCTTTGATATATTCTTATTATAAGCTTGATATATTCTTATTATAGGCTTGATGTATACCCCCCAGACTAGGAACGAAAAAAAATATTCTAGGAGAGAATCATTCATTAAATATTCAACAAATAAAAAGCTACTGTAAACACCAAATCATGGACTGAGTAATCTAGAAATCTAGCAGGATACACTATTGCAAAATTTTGGATCACAACAACTAGATAGATGATCAAACTCTTCTTTGAAAAAAGAAAAAAAAAAGATGATCCAACCAAAAAAGGAAGCTTAAATATGAAAGATATTTACATTACACACGTGATCGTCAATGGGTCATAGCAGACGCAGTTGCATATGGCCATGGCCCCCAAAAGCAATAGAGAACACAAAATAAATGCCAAGTATAGTCCAAGAGAAAAATAAACCTAGCCTATACTTATAGACCTTGTCTTCAGCAATCCGGAGTGCGAGCTTAGTTTTTTCAGCCTTGCGCTTTGCTATCCTTAGGAGCTCTCGTGCTTCTGCTTCCCTTGCATAAGTCTCGTCCCTTTCATTTCTTGCAGCTACGACCTCGGCCTTATATTGGGTAAACCTTTCATGGACAAATGGTGCTGTTGCATGGCCACGTAGGCATGTGTTCTTGTCCAACCATTTGAAGAACTTACATGCCTGATCGAAGTCCTGCATACAACATTGAAGGCATATAAAAGATGGTTAGCAAAGACAGTAAGAATATGACAAGTCAAATATGTAACGACAATAAAATCATGTAATACTAACCGGCGACCACTACTGACATCCATAGGACCTCCTACCGAAATTACAGATAGATAGGGAGGTCCTTTCCACACATCGATCCATATCGCACATATGGCCACTAGAAGTGGACTCATAAGTAGTGGCAGAAGACATATTACAGGCTAAGAAAATGAAACTCATGCAATAAGTCCAATAATAACACACTAGGATAAAAAATTATACTTAACCACCCTATTTCTCGTGAGCTAGAGGTGCCTATAAAGCTCAAAGGTTCTTTAACTTAATAAAAAGTTCAAAAAGGGCATTGAAGATGGGGAAAATTAAATTATTAATCATCCCCCCCCCCCCAACTTTGTAAGTTGTGTTTTTGAGTTTTGAGTTGCATGTATTTTGAACATTATCTCTATCTATAGGTATTATCCGTTTTGGGTTTTTGGGTATGATTGTGTTAGATATGGGATTTAATGTGGGTCTTTGGGTATGATTGTGTGGGTGGGTTGATTGATTTTTGGTGCTTGGAAATGGGTGTTCTCAGATGGTCGTGGAGAGGATCATGTCACAGTCGGTGAGTGAGTGTTGTAATTGTCACAAGCAAGGGACTAAATCAGACTCTGTGTGTGTGTGTGGACAAATCAAACACCTTGAAATAAAATATCCACAACAAATTTTTTTCCCTCTTCTCCAATTTATTTTCCTTCTAATTTTTTTACTTCAGTTTATATTTTAATGGAATGCACTTTTTATATAAATTGTGCTTCTAAGATATATTAGGACATGCTACGATTATTCCTTGGAAACAAATGATGGGGTTGAGAATTGGTGAAAGGGAAGGAGGGAGTTTTGAGTTTTGGGTTTATGTGGGCTTCAGCTTGGTGTGAGTTGGGTCTAGTGGTCAGTGGGTTCTGCGATTTGGACATGATAGGGGTCTGAGCTTTGGTATGTGCTGGTGTTGTGTGTTGGCAATGTATATTAGCTTGGTACATTCCTGAAAACACAAATTATAATACAGTTGCACTCTACAAAATATGCTATAATGTACTTGAGTCAGGCACTATGTCAGTTTCAAAACAAATCCTATAGTTGGTACAATCCTACCAACTCAAAAACTGGTGAAATTTGGTTTTGATAACCATGATTATTTATAATTTCCAAAGTACACATCTAAACCATAATTGTCACTAATCATCCTATTCCTATGTAAGTTCAAGTAGGCAAAGTATTTTGTAACAAAAATTTCTCTAAAAAAGAATGCATTTACAACTGCTTTGTGCATAATAATATAAATTGTAACAAGACACCCCATTCTAATGTACAAACTCAGATGTTGTCTAGTACGGTATTAACAGCATAATCATGATCATGATAAGAGCCAGAATTCAATCATTAGTCTAAAAATTCAAAATTAGAGAACAATCACTAGAAGCCCAAGTCATTTTTTGAATTCACATGTATGAAAATAGTAGTAGTAAAAAAAAAAGAAATAAAAACTTGTGAGAATTAGTGGAACAAAGTGAAAAGGATTGATAGCTACTATACAAAAAATATAGTAATAAAATTTTGCATTAACATATGGCAGTACATAAAAAGTGTGAGTCTCCAAATAGAATTGAGCTTCCAAGACCCCAAAACAACATTGACTTTTTTTCATTTTCTAAAACCCATAACTTGAAAACAAGAGATTGTTTCACCCCCTATATAATATCTCACTGCCTCACATACATGATAAGTACTAGAGATGTTAACAATTGGTGATAAACAAACTTCTAGTTAAAAGTACAATGCCATTTGTTTTATAGATTGTTGCTTTTTTTTTTACTGCGTTATTTACTTATTGCTTCTACACCTTTAACCACAACATAATCAGTTTCATTATGCCTCCTTCAAAATACCAAACAAGGCTCTGAATCATACATGTCTATCATAAAAGCGATGAAAATTTTGAACCTCATATGATTCCCATTTTTCTTTGTTTCTCATGGTTGAGAACATAATTTCCAAACCATTTTTCCATCGATCCTAACTTATCCTTTCTTATATCTTTGTTTTTGAGCCTTTACCTCAACAAGTTTTTACCATTTCCAATACTTCAATCCCAATGGACCTTTAAGATTCATAATTCATAGCAAACAAAATCAACAGAGCAAACAAATTCATAATTTATAATTCATAGCAAACAAAATCAAACAAAGAAGCACCATCAATATCTACAGAGCAATTGGTTGGTAACAAGAACAAGCAGCTTAATTGAACAAAAATAAATCAAACAGAGAAGCACCATAAATTAGTTCCATAAATTATTTAAAAAATAAATAAAATAAACCCATAACCATGGGAGTTCAGTAGATCAAACTATTGAAGCAAACCGACATACTTCAAACAGTGGGAAAATGGGTTATTTAGAGTAAAACTCATTTGCATACTTCAAACCATTGAAGCAAACTGGCAATGGGTAAGCACAATAATATCATATAAAAAAAAAAAAAAAACCAAAAAAGCATGTCCCTTTATTATTTTCTCACCAACTAAACAACGGGGAAAAACAAAGGCAAATAGAGTTCAAGCTATTTCCGTTTATTTTTCTCAAAACCCAAATGCAAATCACACAAATAAAAAAGGTGAGAGAGTACGTTCAAGGGATGAAGTAGCACCGTCTTGGGTCGGAGGAGATCGTCCGTGACAAAATGGGGAAATGGGTGACGTTGTTGTTGTTGCTCGTCGGCGCCACTGGGAAATGGGTCACAATGGAGGAGATCGCGCCGCTGTACACGTCAAAGAGTTGGGTGTTGTTCACTGGAGATGGTCCTGACGAGGCAAGAGAGCTTGAGAAATTTTTATGGGTTTGGGTTTCCTCGTCGGCGCCGCTGGGAAATGGGTCACGACAGAGGAGATCGCACCGCTGTACATGTCGGAGAGTTGGTTTTGTTCACTGGTGATGATGGTTCTGATGAGTGACGAGGCGAGGGAGCTTGAGAAATTTTTCTAGGTTTGGGAGAGTGACATGGCTGAAGGGGAAGGGGAAATGAGAAAAGAGAAATTTTGATGGGATGAAAATGTTCCGCGGGTAACAAAACAGAAGTGCTTTGACACAGTGACAGGTGTGGGGCCCACAATAGTGTGAAAAATATTGAGTGATAGAAATTGGGTGATGATGTCAAACGGGTGTGAAAAATTGAGTGATGAGTGATGAGTGATGAGTGATGGAAATTGAGTGACGGAAATTGAGTGATGAAATTTCCTTGGCCAAACAAGCTCTTAAGTTCTTTGTGTTTATGAATCCAAGGCATTTTTCGCCCACTCTCCCTCAAGGGCTTCTAGCATTGCCAACAACAACGCAAGCTTGAGGCCTTTGGGGAGAGTTAACAGGTAGTGTCTTGATAACTATATGGTATTTGGCAAGAAGCCAAAGGTCTATATGGCATGGATTTGCACACTCTCTATTGCCAAGGACAAAGGTCTCTTTTTTCAACTATATTTCAGATTTTTCTTTTTTCTTTTTCTTTTTTCTTTTTTCTTTTTTATCTATTGGTGTACACTACATATTAAATCATTTAAACTTTTAAATTAATTAATGATGGATATATCCTTAAATTTATAAATTTTAATCGACTATTAGATAGATCTATTTGAATTTGAAATGAAGAAAAAGCTAGCCCCCTCACTCAAAACTTACTAATTTTCTTATTAGAAAGGACTAAGACTATATGCTTGCTATACTTCTATTAAATGAACCCATAATTGGCACCACCCCATATATATACTAGCCTCTGAACACGCTCTCACGCACGTATTCTTCAATTTTAATTTATTTTTTTTATAAAAGCTAATAATTTGCATCTATTATAATTTAGAAATACTTTATTTTTCAAACAAATAAAAATGATAAACTTTGGAAATAAACAGTAACTATAATTTCTTTTTTAAATGTAAAGAGAAAATATCCTAAGTTTTAGGAATTCTCTTTTTGAATTCAAAATAAAACTTGTAATTTGACATTTATGACTTTATATCTAAATGAAATTACCCTTCATTAATGAGGGTATTTTTGAACTACATAAAAATCCAGTTGAAAGATGAGAATTCTCTTTTATATATAGTATAAATATATATATATATATATATACACACACTGGTTGATCCGATTAGTACATATATTGATGAACTAGTTTCATACACATTCTCATATATTTTATAGGGGAAATTGAATTTTACCCACCTATAATTTGGCCCGTTTTAACAATGTCCACCCGTAATTTAAAAGTTGTCACTTAACCCACCTGAGGTGGGCTCCGTTAGACCCCCATTACTCACCTCTGCCCTTTCCATTAGAAAATCTCATTTACTATATAAGCCAAAATTAGAACACAATTAGAATCCTAAAAAAGGACCGAGCTCTCTTCCTTCTCTCTACCTTCGAACCCCCAAAAATCCCTTGTTAGGACATATGTGTTTCACTTATTAGGAACATATGTCACTATTTTATGTAATTGGCTTATCCTTTGATAAAACGCACTTTACTTGTATTTGGGTAGATTTAGAATGTGTTTAAATACTTCAAGAAACCATGTTTCAAGATCAAGTGTTGATGTCTTCAAGTTTGTCCAAAAAAACAAGTTGATAGTGCAAATTCATTAAAACTCGACAGCTGCATCTATCGAGTTTAAGAAAGCTGTTCAAGCCCCGTGTGCTCGACACCTGCTCGACAGCTTCTCAACACCTCCTATCTGTCGAGGTTTAAGAATTTCAAAATTCTGATATGATTTTCTTGGGATCCGTGAATATGTCTTTGGGCTTTCTTTTCTCCTAACCCTAGACATATAAAATGATTGTTTTAAGGGCCGTCAAACAATTCACAAGTTGCACAAGTATTGAGCAAACTCTGTTCAAACAAATTATGACCGGAGATGAAGTTCTTGCCCTAGTTCATCTCTTTCTTTCTCTTGAAAAAATTGTTGTGTATGTGCACCGTAGGGTTTTGTGACCAAGCATCTTCTTGATTTTCATCGTGTGGATGAACTGAAGAACTTTATAGTCAACAACCTTCTTAGTTGGTGATTGAAGTCGCGTATTGGGATCCGCGCAATTGGTTAGTCACGTACTTGGGAGTCGTGCATCAGAAAGAGGAATTGTCACTACAGAACAAGTCCAATTGGGTATTGGGGTAAAGGTTCAACTGTAGATTGGTAAGATACTTAGGATTCCTTTACTTGTAACCGCTTGTTGTGATAATAGTGGAATTTCAGGAGTGGTGACCTGAAAATCACCCGGTGGGGTTTTTGCCATTAGGTTTTCCCCATTCGTAAACAAATCAACGTATTATTTATTTTCCGTTGCATAATTAGTTTATTGGTGATTTGTTTGTGCTACCACGCGTTTGCATGATAAACTGATTAATTAATAACTTGGCTAATTAATTAATTAATTTCTATCACAAGGGGTCGTTCAGTTTGTGCCCTATCATCCCTAAACTCATTTCCGCTATATCGATCCCTAAAAAACCCCAAACCCATTTCTCTCTGTACTCCAATTACCAACGTGAAATCTGAACATGTCTTCTTCAAGTTATTACTCAAGTTCCAGTCACCATTCATGCTCTGCTGACAGTTGCCAGCTACGGACTACGCTGACCTTGAACAATTTTGGGAGAAAGTTTTATGGGTGCAGCTACTATATGATGTGGTGAGTAATAGTTGGTTTTATTTTTTTTTCCTTTTTTTTTATTTATTTTCTGGTTTTGTTGGCTTTATGAATAACCCTAATTTGATTTTGTTTGTAGGATGATGAACCTACTTGTAAATACTTTAGGTGATTAGATGGCAAAACATGTAAGCGTGGATCTGAAGTTGCACCCATTGTCCTTGCAAGATTTAGTATGTACAAGAATCAAGCAAAAGTTGCAGAGGAAAAGAAAAAGGAGGCTATTGATAGGGAAACAGCAGCTATTGAGAGGGAAAACAAAGCCAAGCGAAGGGAAGAAAAAACTAGGATGAGAGAGAGGATAGCTAAAGAGAAGTTACAGAAGTACAAATTTGCACTTGTTGTGTCATGGGGGTTTTTTGCTATTTTTTATGTGTTTTCTGGTAGGATGGGAGAATTTGGAACCAAGCCATTGTGTCTGCCTTCAAGGCAAGTTGTTGTAGTTATTGTATAATTTTGGGTACTACCACTAACAAGTGTATTCCATGTATTTGGCACCATGTAATATTATTGTTTATTTGAATAGAGTATGCAATTTGTTCTTTATGTGATGTATTCTTCTTTGTTTATGTAATGCTACCTTGTTTATGTAATGTGTTTTTTATATAATGTGATCTTGTAATTTGAATAGAGCATGCTGCTTGTTTATGTAATGTGTAATGTTACCTTGTAATGTGTTCTTTATGTAATGTGTTTTTGTAATTTGAATAGGGTATGCAATCTGTTCTTCTTTATAAAGATTGTGTATATTGTACATCAATTGGGTAGGCAAGGACATGCACCCCACAAGATTCTGTTTACATCAATTGAAGAAGCATAAAGAGGTATGTTTTAAAGTAAGACCATTCCATACTATATATTAATAAGCATTGTTCAAAACAAGTGGACTCTACCTAACATTAATGGCTAAACACTGCCAAATTTCATCTACATAATAGGTGGTTCTGTCCGCACTAAGACTAACAAAATATGCTTTACAGTATAAAGTTTTGCACAATAACAAAAAAACAAAAAAGTGGTGACATGCCACTATCAGACAAGCACAATAACAAAAAAAGTAAAGTAAAGTTTCTGCTTCCACATTCTCCAATCTTCATTTCCCAAAGACCTTGCCCTTGTCCTTGCCTTTGCCCCTGCCTGTGGAGAACATTGCACCAAATGTCTCAGCTCTTAATCCACCTCCTCTCCCATATGAGAACAAATGACTGCTCCCAACTACCCTTGGTGATACCAACCCCCTTCGAGGCTGCAAAATACACAGAAACTCCATATCAAGATCTGATCCAGTGTTTTATGTAAGTATAAAGGGTGGTGTTTGTGTTTATGTATATATATACCTGAGATAGAGGTTTTCTTGTGTCCCATGTTTCCTTAGGAGTATGAGAGGGCTGGCTGCATGAGAACCATTGAGCTATAGGTGCTTTACTTGGTGGTGGTCTGCTTGAAGCTGAAGCAGATGTTTCAGTTGGCTACCAATGTGGCTGGTTGACTAGTCGACTCGCTTGATGGGTGTTTGGTTTTCTTGTTGAATGACTAGCTACCCCACTTATTGGTTAACTGGTTGTCTGCTTGGCCTTATTGTTTACTGGTACAGGTGGGTGCCTTACTTGCTGGTTGGCTGCCTTGTTTGCAGATCTAGGTGGCTACCTTGCTTGAATGGTGGTTGCCTGGTTGGCCTTCTTGTTTGCTAATCTTGTTGACTGCCTTACTTGCTCATTGGTTGTTTGGTTAGCTGCCTAGGTGGTTGGCTGCCTTGCAAACCTCATTGGTGGCTGGCTAGCTGGCTGGCTGGTTGGCTAGCTGGCTGGCTAATTGCCTGCCTGCCTGCCTAGTTGGCTACTTGGTTGGCAAACCAAGGTGGCTGCCTTGCAAACCTCCTTGGTGATTGCCTGGCTGGCTGGTTGGCTGGCTGGCTGACTGCTTGTTCCTTGTCCCTTTTGTCCCTACAAACAGAATTGCCTTACATCAAAAATAGATTTGTAATATAATTGTCATAGAACACATTCTTGCTTTACTTACAAATTTTTTTCGCCTCTCAAGTCTATGCCTCCTTTGCCATGGTGTCTCACCAATTATTCCAGCCTTACACCTCCTTGAATTATGCCCTTCCTGATGGAAAAACCCACATTTTATAGGTCTATATGACCTAGAAACTTTGTATGGGTTGTTTGGCTCATCTGCATCTTTCTTCCTTTTCATTGGTGGCCTGCCTAAAGGCTTGTACACAATTGGAGCAACAGGGGAACAAAGGTTGGTTTCAAACCATTCATCTTGGCCAGACAGTGGAGTAATCATCTCCTTATATGCAGCCACATAGGCATCCTTTCTAAAGCATGCATGAACATAATCCTCAGGCCTCTCCAAGTTCTTATAGATTGCTGCAACACCATGTTTACATGGGATTCCTATTAAATCCCAAACTCTACAAGTACAACACTTTCTTGTAAGGTTAACCACATGCCTCTCATACTCATTATCAACCTCATATATATAGCAACCTGATGGAATAGCAGAAAATGACTTAGAATCAACTTTTAACTGCTTAAGTTTCTGCACTATGTTTGGACATATGTCACTAGTGAATTTTTCAATACCAGACCTCTTACTGTACATTCTAGTCATCAACCTAACCCTAATCCATTCTAGCATGGCAATGATAGGCTTATCCCTAGCTTCTAGTATCATAGAATTAAATGACTCACTAAGATTGTTCACATAACAATCAAAGATAGCCCTTGGAATGAAATGTGACTTGGTCCATTGGGTTGGTTGGATGTCTGCTAGATACTCCCATGCTTCTTTGTCCAATTCTTTCATATCTTGCATTCTCTTCTCAAACTCCTTAATTGTTGTTGTTGTAGCACACCTCCATAATGTAGCCTTCAATTCTAAACCCTTAAAGTTGTTGTAAATATACTTCACACAAAATCTATGTTCAACTGTTGGAAACAACATCTCCATGGCAAGTATCAATCCCTGGTTATCATAAATACAATCAAAAAACATCTAAAGAACAAAGATGAACACCATCTGCCTAAGAATAAAAACAAAACTTTCAAAAAACAGAAATGTAATGACAATCTCAAAAGGCAAGAATCCAAGAATAAAAAAAACAGAAATGTATTACCTTCTGCCTATCTGAAATTAACAAAAACATCTAAAGAACAAAGATGAACACCATCTGCCTAAGAATAAAAACAAAACTTTCAAAAAACAGAAATGTAATGACAATCTCAAAAGGCAAGAATCCAAGAATAAAAAAAACAGAAATGTATTACCTTCTGCCTATCTGAAATTAACACCAGATTCATCTCATCTGGCCTCCCAATATCATCTGCAAATGTTTGTAAAAACCACACCCAAGAATCCTTATTTTCTTGTTCAACTACACCTAATGCAACAAGGAAAATATTGTCATTCCCATCCCTTGTAGTTGCTGATAATATATGTCCACCAAACTTGCCCTTCAGGTGGCAACCATCTAATCCTACAAGTGGCTTGCAACCCCCCCCCCCAGAATCCAACTTTCTATGCATTGAATCTCACATACATCCTCTTGAACTTGGGTTATGTGTTAGGCTCAGTAATCTCAATTTGTAGAATCACCTTACTCCCCACATCAGTTACTCTTATCATCTCTGCATAGTCCCTTAGCTTCCCATACTGCAACCTCTCATCACCTAGTATGAACTCTCTAGCTTTCCTCTTAGCTCTGTACACTTGATTTATGCTCAAGTTCACAGACACATCTTGCATAACTCGATGCTTCACACCAGAAACTGCCCAATCAGGGTTTTTGTTGAAATCATCCAAGTATTTCCTAGCCACATATGTAGAAGTAACCTGGCTATGCTTGAATGTCCTCCCACATGTATAAGTTGGAACCATGGTCTTTATCTGGAAGGTTAACTCCCCTGCAATTTGTGATGCATATACCCTCCAACCACATTCATACTTGCAGTGGACAGAAACTTTAACTTTCTCATTAAGCTTGAACTTAATGTCCACAGGCTTTTTCACTGCATATTCCCTCAAGGCAGCCCTCAACACCTTCCCATTTGGGAACTTCATACCCTTGCATAACTCTGGGTTACTCATGCCAGTCTTCTCATTAAACTCTGGACATCTCACCCTTTCATCCTCTGAATTGTTTATGCTCCTAGTGTCATCATCATCAAGAGTTTTTTCAGCCCAATCATTATTATCAGCAGCTTGATCACTGGCAACAGCTTCATCACTGGCAGCAGCTTCTGGTCTCTTCCCATTATCTGTAACTGGCTCTCTCACACCATCTCCCTCATTTACATTTTCAGTATCTCTTTCATGCTCTCTCATATTGGGCACCTCATTGTTCTAAGTACCAAATATGTCATCAGGATAATCTGGTCCTTCATACCCTTCCTCTAGCCAATCAAGTTCATCCACATTAACAGCTTGATCACTACCAACAGTTTGTCCATGGGTAGCATGGTCATCCACATGCACAACTCCACCAACATTGCCATCCCTTAAACCCTCAACAGGTTCTTCACTAACATCATTTTGGTCAACCACAGATGATCTAACAGTATTGGTCACCTCCTCACAATCAGTATCATCATCTTCATCATTCATTTCCCGTGACTGGTCTACTACAACTGGTTGATCTGGTTCAACTATAGGTTCTTCAATAGCAATTGGTTCAACTTCAGGTTCTACATAAAGTGTGATTTCATTTGTTGTCCATTTAGCATGTAGTTCACACATGTAGGTCACATCATCATCTGAAGTAATTAACCTTAACCCTTGCTCTAAGTCACCACCAGGTATTAAATAATAAATTCTACTATTAATGGGTCCCCCAGCCTCAGCACAAATGTCTTGTATCTCAAAATGACTTAGTAGATCTAGATCAGCATTAGCCATTGTAGATACCTCACCACCTACATACTCTAAACCAGGGTTCCACTCAAAATTCCCACTATGGTGAATGGTAAAATCAAAACGAATTTCAGCAGCCATCTACAAGAGTTAAAACACATGCACAAACAACAGTAATTAAATACATAACCAACACATGCATAGAGAGCACCAATGACAAAAGCAAAATAATTTCAGTTGCACAACAAACACCAAGTAACGTGGGGTTAGAGACAAGAAACACAACCCTCCATGGGACCACAGACAACCTAAATATTCCTAGGGACCACAGTCATCAATGTCAACTATAAAAGAACAAAACCTAAACAGTGGTAAACCACTAATTTTATGACAAAAAAACTTTAATCCGAATCACCTTCATCAATCGTTACACATTGAAAAAGAATAAACACAACAATGGTAAACCCTAGAAACTCATTTCAGACCTAATATAGAGGAAAACCCAAGCTTCAGCTTCAGCACACCTCCTCCTTGCTTGCAAGTGTTCAGGAATTAAGTTTTGGCAATCAAAGTAAAGAGAGAAAGGGATTATGGGTTTAGGGATTTTTGGGGGTTCGAAGGTAGAGAGAGGGAAGACAACTTAGTCCTTTTTTAGGGTTCTAATTGCGTTCTAATTTTGGCTTATCTAGTAAATGAGATTTTCTAACAGAAAGGACAGAGGTGGGTAATGGGGGTCTAATCGAGCCCACCTCAGGTGGGTTAAGTAACAACTTTTAAACCACGAGTGAGCATTGTTAAAACGAGTCAAACCACAGGTGGATAAAGTGCAATTTCCCCTATTTTATATTTTGATATGGACATGAATGCAATGCATGCATAACATGGTCCCTTATGTTGATCCGTGACATGCATGTCCCAAATATAGCAAACCACTTGTATGGCAAAAACAGGAGGTAACTCAAATTAAAGGTGAGGGATTGCAACTTTAAGATTAGTAGTGATTTTCATCGTAAGAAAACAATTAAAGGCTAGCTAGATCACTCTTGTCAAAATGTATAGGGGCGCAAATGAGTTAAGTGGAGTTTAGTGCTAAAAGTTTAGCACTAGCCATTTAATGTTATTTCAGATATGAGACTCGAGTTCTTCACCAAACGATATGACATGTACAAATTTGGTTCATTTATTGTTAAATGAGACTCAAAGTTTATTCACAAGTTAATTAGTTAACTTATTATTTCTCTATATTTACATCACGATTATAATTTTTTAACCTTTCACAAATCTACACTAATAAATTCATATATATAAAATACTCTATATTATTTAAGTTAATCAAAGAGAAAATTTTCCATTTAGGAACTTATAAAAATTATACTCATTAACCTTATATTATAAGAAATTATATATAATTTTAATTACAAAATAATCAATAAATTTTAAACAATAATTTAATATCTTGCAAACTTTTTTACAAACTTACGCAATTCAATTTCAAACCTATATAAGTATATTTTTTTTATACATGTTTAAATATAAACATGAGATAATGTATCAAGATATACTTGATTTAATCCCTGGTTAGTGTTACATCACTTAGTAACTCTATATTATATTGGATTAATATTTTCAAATATCATGATCATTGGATTACACATTCGCTTTGTTATATGTCTGTCAAATTTCATGTCAATTGTACAGTATTTATTATCTAATCTATAAATTCATGTTTTGTGTAGAATTTAAAATAAACAAAACTTAAAATTTAAACACTTTATAGATAAAAAATGATCCTTATTTTATGACCTTCTTACTATTTTGCAAGCAGTGATAGTATAGAAAGACAACATAATCTAGGGGTGTCCACGGGTCGGTCCGAGTCGGGTTTGTGCCCAACCCGGACTCGACCCGACATTATCGGGTGGGGAAGATTTTGACCCGCAACCGACCCACCGGAAGTTTCAAATCATCGGGTCGGGTCGCATCGGTTTTCGGGTGTAAATCGGTCAGTTTCGGGTTTTCCGATTTGCTGGTTTTTGGCCGAAATCTGGCCGGATCTAACGAGGGTTGGGCGAGATTCCTTTGGATCTATGAAAATTTGGCTGAGTTGGAGTCGGGCTTACCGGAGTTTTGGCCGAGTTTGAGTAGATTTGGGTTGGATTCGCCGGAATTAAGCATGTCTGAGTTAGGAAAAGACTAGATCTTGGCCAGATTTGAGCTGATCTAAGTGAAGGAAGCCCAAACGTGGCCGGATCGGAGCTACGAAGCGCTAGATCGTCGCCGGATCTTGGTGATTTTCTGGTTTCTTTGAGTTTTTGTCGGGCGGGTCGGGTGGCTCGGTTCCTTGAGGATGAAACCCGCCACTCGACCCGCCGGAGTCGATTCTGACGGTTTCAGACCCGTCATCGACCCGTCGGAGGTGTCAACCCGACCGTGACGGGTCGGTTCCGGTCGGATTGGTTGGTTCCGACGGGTCTTCGGTTTGCATGGACACCCCTAACATAATCTAACAGTGGGTTATTAAAAAAAAAAATCCTATAGAAAGTGATTAAATGGTGTAATACTAGTAAAATGTATGCTAGGTGTAAAGTAAACCCAATTTATAAACATATAGCGAGTGTTTGGATAGGAATTATTATTGCGTCTGGCGTTTGCGTTTTGCTTCTTTTTTCTTTTCTTTTTTCACACTTTTCAGCTTTTAGAGACAAGTTTTACTATTCATCACTATTCACGCATTATTCACGCACTGTTCATAAGACCCGCAACTACTTTATTCAGAAAAAAAAATATATTAAAAATGGGACTCACGGCACTATTCACACATTTAAAAATTATTTTGCTACAATATTTTCAGTTTCAGCAAAAATAAGTTATATCCAAACGGACCCATAATATTATATATACTTAAATCAAATCACACGTTCTCGAGTTTGTTTATCATATAAAATAAGTTAAAGCTTAACTAAACATTAACGCATTATCATATAAAAATAATGTTCATGAGTTTCAAACATATATACCTTCACTGGGGACGTTCACTAGCAAAGATGTTAATTTTTTTCTTTTTTCTTTTTTAATGGTGACTCCGGGTTTCAGAGTACTTTCCATTTATGAAGGGAGAACTTTCATGCTTGTAAGTGAGATCAGCAAATTTAGTAGAGAACTTTCCACTTGTATTTGGCACCCAAATCTATTTGTAATATTGTATTGAAAATGGTGGGTGAATGCATTGAATCTAATTAGCTATCATGGAGCCGAAGAGCTCTTTGTTGATGAATACTCTCCATATTATGTACCTTGCCAATATAAACAATTAGGGCTCTATGATACCTCCTCTCAATAATGGGTTCCTACCTCATAAGGATGGGCCAAATTTAATTTTGACGTTAACAATTCGTCTCATTGATGTTTTCTTAGCATTTGTATGCACGGACTCCAATGGTCAGATACTTTGTACCAAAACAGCATTTGAAACACAAGGCAACAACTAACATCACTTGGGCTGAATCTAAAGCTGCCTCTTCTTGCAGTTCAAGCAGCCTTGAATTACATCTTCTTTTTTTTAGGGTGGTTCCCTTAATGTTATAGAACCATTTATCATGACTCTTCATCAACTTCATGGGAGATACTTAATATTGTGTAATCTTTTTTTAGATACAACTTAATATATATATATATATATATATATATAAATGAAACACGCATTTTGCTTTTGTTTCTTGGGAATTTTGCACCCCCCACCACCCCCCCCCCCCCCCTTCACACACCCTCGCAGCTAATGGAATTGCTTGTAATTCTTGGGACTGACTCCCATTGAATCTATAGTTAGTTAGGGTTGTAAACAAGCTAACTCTAGCCAAGTTTTAAAAATTCAAGTTTATTAATTTTAGTTTTATTTTGAACTCGAGCCGAGCTCGAACTCATTATCAAACACGATAACAAGTTCAAGCTTGGTTTATTTTCTTGTCAAACAAACTCAAGCTTGTTCATAAGCTACTTGATTAAATTTTTTTCCTCCACATATAGTAAAATCATGACTGATAGTTTTACCTCCTCTCAAATCTATGATTTTTTTTTTACTAAGAATTCAACATTTATATTATCAATAAACTACAAATAAAAATATGATATCATAGGGACCTATTTACAATTACATAATCCAATCTCAAATCTATATAAGTATATTTTTAAACAAGCATATATAGGATATAATATTATATATGGTTAAATCGAGCCTAATATAATAGTCGAACCTAAAATTAGGCTTAAGCTATTTATAAATAGTTTGGTTCATTTTCAACTTGTCTATATTCTCTTGGGTTTTTGGTGCCAGATGAGATTTATGGGTTGGTCCGATGAACTATTTTCTCCTTTCTTTGTTCAAATTTTATCTACTAAAAAAATGTTTTTTTTCATGTACAAGTAAGAGAAGTTTTGGCCTTCGTCTCCCTTAGTAATGAAACTCTCACAAGAAAGATTTTTATAACAATAGTGCCAGGTTGAAAATTATGACTCTTAATACTAAATGTATGGTGGTGTATTTTGCTTTCTCAATTGGCCAAATAGTGATGATCATATTCCATAATCAGCGAATCACCAATTTAGGGATGACAATGGAATGGGGCAAAGTCAAATCAAGGTGTCTTGCCCCCACTTATGTTACCTAATGGAGCAGGGAAAATCCATACAAGGTGGTAGTGGGACAAGTCATGTTTGGAGCTGGTTCGAGATGTTTTGCTTAATCCTAATGAGATTGCTCCGATATTAATGAAATATAAAGGGAAAGAGCAATCATAAGAGTACTAAGAGAGAAACAAACACAAGTGTTTTGAAGATTGTGGTGGGCCTTTTGTGATTTTGGGCTAGACTACCTCCTGCTATACTAGGGCCCAAGTGTTCTAAATAAGAGAGTTGGAACCGATCCAATTGCAACTCACCCTGGTCCGGATTGTGCACAAACTATGCCCTGTTTGCCGAAACTTTGGTCACATGCCCATGGCAGGCAAAGCTATTACAGAAGAGTTATGGCAGACACATGCAGAATGACAATAAAGGCAATATGCTTCCCGTTAGACAAAATAAATAAGGAATCCTTAAGTAAAGTAGGAAAAGAATGATATAAGAAACATGTTATAAGTGAAATTGCAAAGGCAAGAAAGGAAATAATTTCGATAAATAGTGAAATCAAAAGGAAAAAGTTAGTCTGTCGTATTCAATTGTGCTACAAGACTAATACCAAGGAGGGAACCACTTCCTCAATGTGGATAACCTCGTAGGAGAATCCTGCTGTAGAAATTATCCACTTTAAGGGAACGAACCTAAATAGCTTATGCCCAAGCAAATTCTTTACTCTCAACAGAGGGTAGGCTTTTAGAAGGAGAGAAGGGATTAGCTACTAGTGCATGCTTGCCATTCTACACTCTCTATTTCTCTTCTTTCTCTTTTCTCTCCTTTTTGTTATTTTGATTCTTTCCCCACTCCTATTCTTTCTTTCTTAGCGCTTACTCGTGTAGTGTTATGGTGAAGGTGGTGCTGTGATTCTCTCCTAGTGATTGTGACTGTTGCGATGATGATACCGTGCACGGCGAAGGCCTTTTATATACTGCCTACCATGATTGGTTGTTACCATTTTAGCCCTTAACTACTTTTTTCTGGATTCATGTCCTTCCCGATCAGCCACTAGTTTGTCAGCTGCCCAACCATCACCACTAACCTATGCTGGCTATGCCACTCCCCATTACCAGATAAAGAAGACTGTTTTATTTGCTTGTTCAACGTGGCATTCTTATCCACCATAGTGTGGGTATTCTCTCTTGCTATCCCTCATGGCATGTACCTAGTGGTTCCAACTCATCCTTCCTTCTTTTAGGTGGTATGTCATCCCAGCAGGACATCTCCCCAAAAGAATATGGATGGGAACCCTAGAATAAGCTTTCCCTTCTCCCCACCGCCAGACCATACCCTCTCTTACCTCTAACCCATGACCCACAACTCTTGTATTGGCTGGGTACAGGTTGGTGGTGTCTAGGTCTTACGTGTGCTCCACTTCCTTGAACGTCCAAAACTTGTTCACTACTCATACGTTTGCCATGGCCTGAAGGTTCATCTGTGCATTCTGCCACTCATCCTTAACCTCTTATGGCGTGAACTGTTTTCTGATTTTTCATTCTTTATTGGATTGCTCCTTTCAAGGGTTGGGCCTTGATTGATTGTGGGTTTTCCTTCTCTTTAGTCCACTTTTTGCTCCTTCCGTAATCCTGCTACCATTCCTGCCATGCCATTCTGTTATTTCTGCTGTGATGTTATTTGACTCGTGCTTGCTAGGCCTCTTTTGAGCCTGGTGCATGTTCTTCTTTCAATATGTTATAATGACCCAGTATGGTCATTGGATTTATACTCATGCTACTTTGGGCTTTCTTGACCCATTACATTGCTTGTGGGCTCCTTTGGCCCATTTCTTTCTCCTTGGGCATCCTCGACCCATTTTCTAATTTTGCTTTCCCATGGGCTTTTACTAACTCTTTTGGACTTCCTTGGTCCAAATACCATATCCTTCATCCTTGAGGCTCATGGGTTTTCCATCAACCCCTTACTTTCTTACTTTATTACTTCGAGTCTGCTGTGACCCATTCTTACTTTTCTACATTACATAATGCCCATGGGTTTACTACCTCTTTCTCTGGGCTCCTTTAGACCCATTTGCTTTCCTCAAGGCCCATTTACTTTATGGGCCTATGATCCATTTTCCTGCCATTCGGGTTTAATGGTTTTTTTTCTCAATCCACTAACTCTTTTCTGCCCCTATTGTTGGGGTTCTCTCTACTATTGGGCTTCTCCAAAATGAGCTTCAACAAAGATAGTAGTAAAATATGTGATGAAGAATGAAATCAGTTGGTTGTAAGCTCCAAGTTTCAACGGCGAATTTATGACCTGAAAAAGAAAGATAAAGACCATTGAAAGTGATTGGAGTGAACTGGCTAAATATTCTCTGACGGTTAAGTCAGATTTCTCTCAAGGACTCAAGTATAGTGAGTAAATGAATAGTAGTATGTACCTTAGTTTGGCAAGGTTGGCTCCTTTTTATAGAGAGTTTGGAGTGGGTCTACTTTTTAGGAGCCACTAACATCTTAGGAGATGTGTGGGCTTAGTGGGGAGAGTGGAATGAATTTTTGGGATTCACAACACCTCTCGATATGGTGGATCATGGTGTAGTTATTTTTGCTTTGCAGAAAACACTTCAAAATTTACTAAGTGTTTGTTGGTCATCTACACCTTCTTGTGGTGTAGACGACTAATTTCCATTTGGACGACCTCCTTTCATGTTTGTGGTACGCCGTTTTCCTTTCTCTCTTTTGAAGTCTGTCCTAGACATTATTAGGTTTGGGCGACCCTTATGGACGAATAATGCTTTTATGAATCACCATCAATATGTATTAAAAATATATATATAATTATAAATAGGATATGCAAAGAAAATATTACATTAGATGCATAAATAAGTTAAATATATTTTAAATAATATATATTTGGGGCAGGGTAAGACGAGACCGTCCCCACCCTATCATCTCTTTAGAACAAGAAAAATCCATGCTGGGGCCAAGCAAGATAGGTGGGTCAAGCGGGAAGGGTTGTTTTTGCCATTCATAACCAGTCTTGATGTCTAGTATCGGGGAGCAACCATGAATCTTTCTCTCTCTCTCTCAACAATGTATTTTTTATAATAATAAAATATTTATAATTTTTTTTAGAAGGCCAACAAAGAGCTAAGTCAAAGAAGCAAGCAACAAGTATGGAGTTATTCTAAGACCATACTATTTTTCACAATTATCCTATGCGACAGACTATAATTAATTGTATATCACTTTCACATGAACACGTTACTTTTTCTCCACTACTCATAATTTGTAATATCACAGTTATAACAAAGTTTGGCTTAAGAGGATGTGGTCTTAGATTTTTTTTTTTTTTTCCTTCTAAATACAGCACCAACCTTCCGTTTATTGCTCTCGCTACAAGGATTGACCTTTACTACATATATGATATATTGTTTTCTTGTGGCTAAGTGAAAAAAGAAGATGAGAGTATATATCTAACTTTGAATTTTTATAAGTTAAATGACTTTTTTTCAAATTTTTGTGTGTTTGTCTTTTTTCTTTTAATGCGTTGAACTTTTTAAATATATTTCCATCCGACGTACCTAGTAATTACCACCAAAAAAAAAAAATCCTTTACGTAAGGCCCTAAAGAGGGGAAAAAAGTTACAATTTTTGTTTACCATCAAGTAGTGCAGTAATCATGATTTTTTTTTTTTCCTTCAGTCAAACAAGAGTAGGCAAATGGGGCTTTTTGAATAATTGTCCGTACATGTGAAATGCACGTTGAGGTATAATTTGTTTGATCCTAATGCTATTGGCCCCTCGCAACCTGCAAAAATCATTGAGGTCTAAAAGAAAACATGACCAAGATAAAATAAGAAGGATAGCCTTCCTACACCAACACCTATGACATAATGACACTATACCCGAGCCTTTGTGAAGGCATTTTCTGGTTCAAAACTTCACAACGTGGACCCAATATGGTCAATTATTTAGAATCCGCACTAACATCTAGTGAGCTTTTGGATATCACATTGAATGGATGTCTGGGTTTTGAACTTTCTATAAGTTTCAACAATGGAAAATAATTGACTGGGGGCCTAGGATTTGATTTCAAATTAACCATTGAAAGTGAGGGTTTGTACTAGTGGGGACACTGAGAGTTGATGCTAACCAGGGTTACACGTGATGATCAACAGTGCTACATATGACCCACATGCCAGAATTGCAGGCTCTCTCTCAAACTTGCTGTGAAGCAGAACCATTTCAAGCAAAATTTGCAGTAATTTTGAACTGTTCCTTGTTGCCTTAAGTAGATAAAGTGGCCAAAAGACCTCTATGAGATGTATCAAATCACTTGTACTACGTTCAGGCAAAAAACAATTCACTTGTACTATGCTTCCCACGGAATCTACCTCCTCAGTCCATTGTTTCTGGCCTTTTGTGCATGTGTCTGTGGGGATGAGATATTAATGAGCTTAGTAGGACGCAAAGATACAAGTTTACATCCCAATATATATTATGGAGATTTAATACATAAATATACGAACATATTTACATACCTATAAATATATGTTGTGTACACGTATATTTTAGTCCCTTTTTAATCTTTTTTTGCTTAGTATGTTTATTGTTTCTAGTTGGTTTAGCATTCGGCTTTTCAAATTGATTCTGTGCATTACCGCTAAGTATATGTGATGAATTTGTCATGGAATATGTCTTGTTTTAAAGCAATTATAAGCATTAATAATCCATATTTCTTAGGACCTAATCAGTATCAGATACACCAATAATAATCCCAGGGTTGGTCTAATAATCCCTCGTGAGATTCATGAAGTCTTAGTTTAAAACTTATGACCAGAGCACTAATAAGGCTGTCGCTGTCAGTTGAATTTATGTTTTTATGCCACTTGATTTCAACCATTAAATCTGAATATGCTTAATCAAATCAAATCAAATCATTTGAGAATATATGGTTTAAGAAAAGAGAATGAAATTATTTCTCAAAAAAAAAAACTTCTTATCATTAGTTATATATAATACTTGGACACTTCAGAAACAAGCTGAACCTCCATTAAGCCTCCAAAACTAGATGGCTGGCATTATAATTGCATCAATACAGGAGATTCTCAAAACAAATCTCTCTTGATTTTACCTAAACTCTTTAAGATAAGTGATACAGTTGCTAAGAAATGTCCCAACCGACATATATATTAAACATCTTCTATGCTAGAATGCCATACTAAGCAAGCTCTTGATTCTTCTCCACAATCCTCACTCCATTTGCAGATCGAAGCTCATTGGCCTGTTTCAAAATATTAACGAAATAAATAAAATAAACCCATCAAAAAGCTAGAGGTAAGCTTGACTTGGTTGACTTTATTTTTACCTAAAACTGAAAAATCATGCATTTTGAAATTAACTGTCTATAATAGAAATACCTGATCCTCAGTAATTTCTACAGAAAACCCATCAACAATGACCAAAGATAATGTCTTCTTGTAGCTGCCTGGCTCAAGGGTGCTTGCTAGAAGCTCATCATGCTTCTTACTTAGATACAAATCAAGCTCATATGCCCCTTTCTTTGTTCTTTTGTATAATAAAAAAAGGCCATAAAAGAAAGAAACAAAGTGAAGTGAGACAATGACATTAAAAGATTCATTAAGAAAAACAACATGTAACATAATTTATCCCAAAAAATAATGAAAGAATATATAATGTAATGCAAGTACATGACTGACCGATCAGCTCGTAGGCGCTCATATTCCGGATCGTAGTTCATGAAAACAAAATATGACTCATTTTTGGTACTTTCCATTGCCATTTTTCCTCTCTTCTTTCTCTTCTAGTTTGGTTTTTGAATCATATGCAGTGGCTTTCAGGGCATATGTGTACCCTATTTATACATGAACAGCTAGCACCTAGCAGTATGACTTTCTTCTCCTTAATTACTTGTACCAAAAAAAAAAGTCTAGCAGCATGACTATTAAACAGTGAACAGTGGCCCACATCTCTAATTTGAAAGCAAAAGAACATTGCAAGAAACTATAGGGTATAATAAATAGCGACTCACGTACTCTATGGAGTCTGTTTTATAATTTTGACCGCTATAAGTGTTCTTTATTTCTTAATTTACTAAAACTTTGAGTTGAATAATGGATTTGGATAAAGAAATCAAACTCTTAAATTATTGAAAAGCCGCCCCTACGTGTGCTTTAAGGAAACAATTTCTTTTCTAATGAACCTTGGTTTAAAACCGTCCCTTTTTCTTTCTTTTTTCGGTGCTAATTGGAAGCACCATAGTTCATAGTTGGAGAATCTCACCTAGGATTTGCAGCATTATCATAAAAAAATGAAACGCACACGCTTGTGATAAAAATTAAAGTCAACACTTAACTATAGGGAGAAATAATGTGTCTCGGGTGCAGAAATTAGGTGTTGATTATACATACGGAAATAAGAGCACACTTGCACAATAAATATTGTTTAGTCAATTTAATCTTTGCCTATTCAATCCATTAAGCAACTTCAAGACAGACTTTAGTAAGTCAGATATGAAAATCATGACTGAATATAGTAATATCGAGTGGTCACCTCAATCCACTACATATGGGTAAGTTTTATCTACATATGATTCAAACTTCAAAATCAATGTTACTTTTGACATATTTAGACTCAAATGGGTGGTCTTAGTAATTGGATACAAAAATAAATAAATAAGTAGAAACAAAGTTCGGCCAATAACCTTTAGGTCAAATAGCATTGTTCTATATTTCTAATAGATAATAGGGATTTAAATCTTACTCCACATAAATTATATAAAAATAAAAAATAAAATAAAGTTCCAATAAAAGTAATCGATGGATCATGTTCTTTTGCTCACATCTTGAATGAATTCTAAGACATATTCAAGTAAGCTTTGACTGCCAGCCAAATATCTCTCACAGTCATCCTATTAGGACGGTTTATGAATCCAATGAACTTGATCTAACCAAATAAGGCATCGTTGTCAAAAGTAGGATTGGAATTGCCAAGCCTAGCCCATGTAGGTTAGATAACAGGTATAGGCATTTGCATCCCGCTTAGCCTGTTGACCACGCTCCTCAACCTTTGACATACCCCGAAAGCACATATAGGTTAGGTATATCATATATGTGCTGCCCCTTCGTACTTGCTCTAGCAATCTCGTTGGATGCAACAAAATTAGCTGCATCCAACAATAAATTTTTTTTTTTTTTTAAATGTAATCAATAACTCAATTATTTCAGTATGCATCAGGTCACTCACTTTGTAACCCAACATACAAGGATCGAGCGACAAGTTAATCATAAACTGATCAACGTGTGAACACTCCTACATACTATGGGCGATGGAAAATGATGTATGGAAGAACCCATTATAGTGCAAATGTTATTTTTCAAAAAAAATAAAAATAAAAAGTATCAATGAGGAAAACACCTCCTAATAATCTATACCCTAACCTAAAATGCAAAGATGAGAAAGATGTCAAAAAGGGGAAAATTCATGGCACCTCCAACATAAGGCCCTTCTGGCTTAAATTTGATTTTTAAGGGTACATATAAAACAAGGAGAGAAATATAAAAAGGGAAGATAATACAAAAACAAAATCATGACACCTCCAATATGAGACCCTCCCTGCTCAATTTTGAATTTTAGGAGTACATACATGGAAAATTGCAATGAGCAAGCGACTTAAATAAGACAGAAATATTTTATACATGATGCAATATGTGCAATATTTTTGCCTAGATAATGTTAAATAGCATGAAAGAAAATTCATGAGGAAGTAGGAGTACTCACACCCCATTTTGCAAAATTTCTTCAAATTTGGAAGAAAAAACCAACTTTTTTATCTTTTGCTTATCACTTTCCAATAAACCCTATATTAAACTCTTCATTTCTTATACATCCTATTGAAAACTTGGCTAAACTACACCTTCACACCCTTAACTATCACCCTAATTATACTTAACCCCCTGAGTTATAATTAATTTTGTTTCAATGTCCTCCTACCATTTGGTGTTAAGTTTAACAGAATTAATTGAGCAGACATACTAATTTACCCCTCTCCAAAACAAAGGGTTGAGGGGTAAATTAATCTTTCAATGAGCAAAACAAATGGCAAGGAGTTAAATGTAACGTACTTTTAAATATTAGGGGGTTGGTCGTGATTTTTTATATAGTTCATGGAGTTAATGTAATTGGGGTGATAGTTTAAGATAGAAAATTTTAATTTGACTTAAAATTTTCTACTTTTTTTTCTTCACATTCCTCCTAATTTATCATCCTAGTGCATCTTGTCACCCTATCTTGTGCCATGAGAGAGAGAGAGAGAGAGAGAGAGAGAGAGAGAGAAATTTGTTGGTAAATTCACACGAATAAAGAGAGAGAAATGTGTAATGAAAATAACTCTCAAAATTTTGAGAAGTGGTGCAAAGCTGGGTGTGCAATGTTTTTCTTTATGATTTACTAGCTAATTAAAAAGACCCTTTACATAGCCGAATGTTAGGTTCTAAGATTTTAGGAACTAAATGTATTAAAACTTCAATTTGTAATATGTTGGCAAACCATGGTCAAAACTTAGAGTCTAGATTTAGACTGCTCAAAGTGTGATTATTTGTAAAGTTGAAATCGAGTGACTGGAGGATTTATTTGCCTAAATCTGCAAGGCTCGATCGATCGAAAATTAGACTCGATCGATCGAACCTTGTGCAGATTATTTTTTCTGCAGAATTTTTAATTCAACCCAAGCCCGGTTTGACATGTAAGATTTTATATTTTACTTCAAATATAAAAGGAAAAACCCTAGCTACGTTTTAGAAGTCTTTGATGTGCTATGTGTTGAATCTCTTGTGAGATCTAGAGGTGTTTACCTTCACTTCAATTGCTGCATAAAGAATTTAAAGAAGATCTGAAACCTTAAAGTGGAGTCTCAAAGTCACAAGTGGGAGTACTTGTGGTTGCAGTGGATCAAGGAAAGAAGTAGTCCGTGGACTTGGAGCTGTCACGTGATTGTGGTAGTAAGTTTTCTACACGAGGTAGTAATAGGATGTTAGTGGTCTAAGTTCTATTATAAAAACTTCAATTCTTTCGTAATGGATCTGTTTTACCTTAAGGATAGTTAGGTTAAATCCTCCCCAAGTTTTTTACCGGTTTGGTTTTTCTGAATTATCATATCGTGTGTTCTTTATATTTCTGCATTACTTACATGATATGATTTGATTGTGTTAACCTAGATCTAAACAATTTATCTAAGTAATCACTTGGCTAAATAACTAGGTTAAACAACTTGTGTTTTAAGGGGTCTAAAAACGTACACCGAACGTACTACTCTAAAAAACTATGTTGATTTTCTATTTGAAATTTGGTGGGAAAGAGATTGATGGTATTTGTTCCACTAAAAGATATTGAGGTCTTCATATTGTTCCTCATTTCTTTTGTACAAATTAAATGATATTTGTTTAGGAAGTGGAAGAGAAAAAGTATCCCTATCATTTAAATCCAAAAAATTAAATAAAATTAAAAATTAAAAAAATAAATAAATAAAAATAAAAATAAAATAAAAGAAAGGTGAAAAAGTTATCTCGGTTTGAACTTTGATATTGAGTAATAATGTTAGAGAGGGTCAAGTGGAGAAAGTGCAGCGTGGACCATATCTTTGTAGTAATTTACAAGATCTCTTACCAGGGATGGATCTACACTAGGGCAGGGGGGCCATTCACCCCCCCCTCCCAAAAAAAACATTTAAAAAATAAAAACTAGAATAAAAAAATTAAGATTTGCCCTTATGTATATATATTTGTCTCTCCTCCTTTAAAATATTTAGATATTGACCTACAAGAAAATAAATAAATAAATAAAATTCATGCCCCTTTAACTACAAAAACAAAATAAATAAATAAAAATGAACTAAACAAAAATCGCACACAAAATAAAAAAAACACTTATTTTGTATATTATACTTTGTTGATGTTTTTTATAATATGAAATGTTTAAGAAATACTTATTTTGTATGTAGTATTTTATTAAATATGAAATAGATGTTAGTTTTAATTTTCATAATTTTTCTTTGATTTTAAGCATTGACCCCCAGGTATGAATTTTGGTTCCGTCCCTGTCTCTTACTCCATGTATGGATCTCAACCCCGTGTATGGATCTCAATTTCTGATTCATTTAGAACTGTTTACTGAAATTTCAGTCTCACAAACTGACACTTCATGATAGTGAAGAAAAAGGTATTTTGGTGCAAAGTTAGCGAGCTTGCCTTAATCATTTTCTCCAAGTACATACCTCATTGGTTAGTGCCTAGTAGAGTGACCCTCCCATTGCCCACGACTTAAACATGAGAGCAGCCTTATATGTCGGTTACATTTGCTGCACTAGGAAACAAAAAACATGCCTTCTACTTCTACACCTCACCCCTAAAGTAAAAAAGTAACAACAAAAATGAAAAATCTCATTCTGTCAATTTTGCTAATCCAACAGGCCGAAACCATGGTTTTGTAAAAAATAATTCCTCTTTTCCCCGCTTTGCATGGATTTTGCCCGTCCTACCCCAAGTGTATATATATATATATATATAATTAGTCTTGGGGTAATTTACCCCCATGTGATTTGGCCATGTCACAATTTAGTACACAAAGTTTTACTTGCTGCATTTCTAACCATAGAGCTTGGACTAAATTGAAGCTGTTAGGGGTGGCCCGTTCCACCAAATTTAAGGATTTTCATACATGTGGGATATGTGAGCAGTTTTATGAGACTAACTTTATTAACTAAAATACCCCCCTCATAAATCAAAAAACATGTCACATCTCTAATTCTTTCTTGAGAAAGAGCGAGAAAACAGCAACAAAATTAAAATATATATTTTTAAAAATGGAAAGATGAATTAATTAAGGGAGCTCGTCTGTGTTTTTCGAGCTTGATGTGCCGAAGCAGTAGAAGGAGGAGACGAGGTAGTTGAGCACAATGCAAAACTTCAACATTGACATCTTGTACTCCCCATTGGCGTCGAAGTGGCTGAAGATGATCTTCTCGACCTCATCCGTGTTATAGTGGTAAGGTCACGACTCCTTTTAGGCTGGCCTTGGGGTTCGATTCCAAGTTAGGGGTTGGGTTTGTTGTCGTTGTTGATAAGGTTTGGGCTTTTTTCTTCTTCTTTTTTCGGGCATAATTTCAAACTTTGTGTGTGAGAGAGAGATTGCTAACTCTCATTCCAAAAGAAATGGGAATGATTGTGTGTATTTGTTTTTGGCTAAGTTTTTTTTATTTATTATTTGTTGTGGTCTGGATTAATTTTGTTTAGAATCGAATGGGCTGAAAACTGGATTAATTCTTACTTTGAATTTGTTATGATTTTTTTCTTTCTATTATACTTTTCGTGCCTAATTCGACACAAAGGCCATTGTCGATGATCATTTCCATTAATTTCACAGCAAAATCATCATGCAAATTCAATGTCATTTGAAAACTCCTCCAATCTTTCCACTCTACTTCAAGAATTTGCTCCTCATTTGTGGATAATCTCGAGTTTCATTTTCAACCAACCTCTAATATTAGTGATTGATTTTTTATCGATTGAATATCGATTCTCATTTCTTTTAGATTAGGTATTGGAGGAAGAAGGATAGAAGCGAAAAGGAAATTGAGAGGTAAATTTGTTCATAAAATACAAAACGTTGTTAATTTGGACAAGACTCAAACATTTTATATTTAGTCCAAAAATAAAAATAAAAATGTAGCAATTGAATTTTTGTGGACTCAATTGTGACATGGCCAAACCCTTTTTTATACATAACCTATTCATAATTAAATTTTTCATACCCGTTATATTGTCATCCATGAAATACTCCTCTTTCTCTCTTAATACTTATAGTATCATCATTATTCATCCCTTTACTTTCAATTTCATCTCTCTTTTCTCAATATTGAAGTCACTTCATTAAGGACATGATGCTCTCACATTATCAAGTTAAGAAATAGTAAAGAAAGTGTCTCCTGCCAATGTTTGAAAACCATGCACTATGCAATGCCAGCTCAAAGGTATAAGAGCATTCACATCAGTTCTTCTAAATTTTCTGTCTATTTTACACGAAAAAACCTATTTTTTCTATTTTACACATCCACTTTTACAAATCACCAACATCAGTTTATCTATTCTACACATTTATTTATTAAAATATTCATTATTTTACTAATTTTTATTATTCACTCCCTTACTGCCCCTCTTTCTCACAAACCCACAGCCACCATCACCACCATCATCAAAAACCAAACAAAAATCAAATCAACCCACACGAAAAATCATCAGAAACCAAAGAAAAATCCGATCAACCCACACATACCGATCAACCCACACGAAAAATCATCAGAAACCAAAGAAAAATCATATCAACCCATACATACCGATCAACCCACACGAAAAATCAGATTCAACATCAGATCAACCAACACCGATCAACCCACATAAAGAAAAATCAACGCCGATCAAAACGCCATCGTCTCCATGCCTCCACGCCTCCATACATACCCAGATCAACCCACAACCCAAATCAACCCAGACCAAGCAAACCCACACAAACCAAGACCAACCCACACCATAAACTCAGATTAAACCACCATCGAGACCTCCCCACATCGCCGCCATCGATCATCGACCCAAACCCACACCGCCACCATCAAGACCACGCCACACGCCATGCGCCGATCTCACCACGCTGTGACCCATAGCGTCGATCTCGCCACGCTGTGAACTCCGGTGGCATGCTTTGAACGAGAGAGAGATGTGAGAAAGGGAGAGAGAACTGAGGATGAAAGGATTGGGTGGGTTTTTTGTGAGAGAAAGAGAGAGCGCAGAGAGGGAGGTGAGAGACAGTGGAGAGGAGAGAGAAAAAACTTTAAAAAACTAAATACACGGGCTACAATGCCCGTGTAAATTTATACGGGTACTGTAGCTCGTTGAAAAATTTAGAAGATTTTACACATTTTAAAACGAACTGATGTGGAGTGTTTTTTGGTTCAAAATGTGTAAAAGTAGCCATAATGTGTATTTCACACATTTATACACAATTATCCAAGAGCTAATGTGAATGCTCTAAGCCATTGATGTGGCCGCCTAAGGGCCAAAGTGAAAAGAAAAAAAGAAAAAAAAAATCCTAAATTTTAACCAATAGTATTAATTAAGCTAAGATATTAACAAATAAATAAAATAATATTTTTTATCAAATGAAAAAAAAAAAAAAAAAAAAAAAAAAAAAAAAAAAAAAAGAGAAAGAAATGTTATGTCCACAACATTTTTCATAACATTTTTACAAAAAAAATCCTAAATAGCAAATTGTTAAGGACTATTATTGATAGCAAAAAAATAATTTTAATGGTAGGTTCAAATAGACAATAAAAAGTAACTTAACACCTAAGATTTTTTTATGAAAAATATTGTGAATGTAGCACGTCTAAAATAAAAAAGAAAAGAAAGAAAGCAATCCACACAAAAATTTACAACATTTTTCACAATAGTCGAGTTAGAAAACTTTTACTAGTTTTCAACTAGATTCACCACTAACATCATTCTTTTACTCACTACTATCAATCTGCCACATCAACAAATGTAAAAAGTTTTGTCAAATTTTTTTGTGTTTATAAACTCTTCTTTTTTTTTTTTTTAATTCTACGTGGTTCATGTTAATTAATAATAATTTTACATATGAAACAAGATATAATAAATGTAAGGACCGAAACAACAAGAGGGGGGCTCAGCCCGAGGATGAAAAATAAGGGGAAGGGGCTGATCTTATTCAATGGATAAACCAGTCTCCTTTTCTAAGTTGGCCCAAGAAAGGTAATGTTACACACAAAAAATGGCACTGTTCACTCTCTTCTCTTCTTTTCACTCTCTTCTCTTCTTTTAATATTCTCTATTCTTTTCTTTTTTGGTACTTGTGTCTTCATCCCTCTTTTTGTCAACACCCCATTTCCTTATTTATGTCTCCCTTCTTTTTATTTCAACCATCCATCCTTACCTAACTAGCTTCCTCTCCTAGCACTTGTCTTTTTCTACATCTAAAGAAGATGGTGGAAGGAACTTGCTTAACTGTGACTTGCACTATTCAGGTGACTTCCTCATTAATGCAGCTGCTAAAAACTGTTGTCCACCATTTAATATAGAGGAAACAAGCTACCTCAAGCTAGGAACTTCCCCAATAGCCACTGATTCTCTTTCTCTCTCTCCAGAACCTCATACCCACTTAGAACCCCTTAGAATACTTTGGTTCATCTCCTTCCTTCCTCGAGCGTCTTTCCTCCTTGGGCCCATGTATTGTGACATCCTCACAGTAATCCTGCAACCCTTCAAATCCCTCCTCAGTCTTCGGGCACCCACAATAAATTTTTGCCTTAAGCCTCCAAATGCATCAAACCACCCTTGGCACTACACACTCTCACAGTGAAAGAAAGAGAGAAAAAGAGAGCTGAAAAACCAAATCAAGCGACGGCAGAAGGCAGACCAAGTGGCAGCGACGGTGGCAGATTAGGGATAGTCAGGGCCTCAGGCGGCAGCAAATTTTGTGTGTGTGAAGCAGAGACAGCCTTTTTCCTTTGGGTTTGGAAAGTAAAGAAGATTAATGAGCGATTTTGAAGGTTAGGCAACAAAAAATTCTTAGGTTTTACTTTTATCAAACCCTTTTTTTTATTTATGATTTCTCAAATTTTGATTTATGGGCTTTTAATTTCTGAGATTAAGGACTGAAATATTCTTTTGGACTTTTTTTTTTTTTTCCTGAGTTTAAGTTGGGCTTTAAAAAATAAAAGGGTTAGGTTATGAGGTTTATGGTGAGGGGGTGCACATTTGTGTTCCAGGAGGATCAAAATTTTTTTTTTTTTTTTTTTTTTTGAGAGAGAGTTTCAACTTATGGCGTCCGCTCCTGATGATAGCTGATTGGTGTAGGCAGGGATTGAACCCTAGATCTCTTATACAATCATCAAAGACTTTACCAGTTGAGCTAACTGGAACCCACAATCTTTTTTTAATATTATATATATTTATATATAAAAAAAAATTTCGGGCATGTACCGCCGCCCTTGCTCATGGCATACTCCCAAGTTTTTCCAATCTCCCAGTGAAGATAGGACGGAGGCGGAATGTCCATAACCCAAATCGTCCGTCTACTTCATCCCCTAAATAAATAAATAAATAAAAATGGTTTCTTTTACTGGCCAAAAAAAAAAAAAAAAAAACTTATTAGATTTTTATGAGAAATTAATTTGTAATACTTTGTTGTGTCTTTTTTATAAGAAAGAAAAAGTGTGGATGATAATGATACCTGGAAGGCCTCTCTGGTTGGAAGTATTGCAGCTCATCGTTGAGAGTACAACGTTGTGCGGGTCGGCAGCAGTTACGACCTCCACTTGTCAATCAAATAGAGTGTTAGAACGGGGGCAACCTCAAAGTTATGAGATTCCCAAGAGAGGGAGAGAAAGAGGCACAGATCCGGGGTCCAATTGAGAGTGCGTGGAATAAAGACTTTAACCGGAAAAGTGGAAATGAAGGTCAGAGAGACAGAAGCGTACCGCTATGGTACCCACAGCTGTCAGTCACGCGGTGGTCCCCTTTAGGATTTAGGAACTATAAACTCTAAAGTCTAAACTAAACATAAACATGGGAACACAGACTCACACTGCGAAGATTTGTATATCGTAGAGAAATATACAAATGACACTCTCAACTCAAGTCTTTTAAATTGATGGTTATGTTGACCATAATTAGCTTTTGATACATCAGCTACAATAATTGAGGGGCTGTTTTGTAGTATATTTTAAATAATATTTTTTAGTGTTTAAATAATATTATACATATTTTCACACACATTTTTATTTATATGTATTTTCAAAAAATATAAACAACATTACCGAACAAACCCTAAATTAAAAATATGGTTTTTATGGTACTGTGATGCTGTCATGGTGTTATCTTCACAGGCTATTAAAAAACTCATTTACACAATAGAAGATCTTCCCTTCGCTTATCAAAAAGAGGATCTTCTCTTCTTGCCCCAAAAAAAACAAAAATCTAACCTTGCCGATTATCTCTACATCAAAGGACAACTTATAGCATTTCTGAGTTCTAACAAATACTTCTTTGGAAACAATAATAATTTTAAGAAAGATGTTTAGAGTTTAAAAAATAAATAAATAAATAATATTTCTAAAGGATATTAGATATGATTCACCATGTTCTATGTAGCAACTGCACTCTTAATTAATAATATATTTGGTAGATTGTAATAAACACCGTAATATAATAGTTATTCTTATGGTTTAACTATTTAGTTATTTAGTTATGTTTTTATTACAAGAAATAGTTATTCCTTATGAGTAGTTATTTTTTAAAAATGAGGAATAACTATTCCTCTTTAAAATTGATGTAATAATAGGTGTAATAATTTCTAAAATTAATATATTTCTAAATTAAAAAAAAATCATATGCACATAACAATTATGAAAATAAAAAAAAATATCATCAAAAAAATAAATCGTCTCTTTTAAATTTTTTAAAAAAAATATTATTTTCTTGGAAATATAATTGTTTAAGTAAGATTTTTCCTAAAATAGATATTAAGTTTTATTTTAATATTACATCTCACAGCCAAACTTATGAATATGTTTAGTTATTTCATTCCAATTATAATTCCTATTTAGTTTACCAAACATGCCCCTAGTAAAAATATTGTCCTTATATTTACTAGGAGCACGTTTGTTAAACTAAATAGGAATTACAACTATTGAGTCAAGAGGTGGGTGGGAATTTGAGTAAACTCTAAAACTGTTGGAGAATAAAATAAATTGAAAAAAACCTACTGCTTGGTCTTAGTTATGCAAGAAAGTTTCTCATACAACGATTACATACATTTTAAGTCTCAAATGTACATCTAAGGTCTGCACACTGTGAAGGATGAGATGTATATAAGTATATAACCACTGCATGATATAGTTTTTTTTTCCTGTTTTATAAGGCATTTTTGGAGGTAGATGGAATGGTGTTATGAAAATTGCAATTAACTTATATATTAGTCAAAATGTCTTTATTGTTTGATATCTCAAAAAAGGAACTCACTACCAAAAAAAAAAATCATAAATAACCGTCAAAAATTCACTACAAATTGATATTCCTAAAATCCAACTTCAATACTAATCTCATATGTGATTTAAGCCAAGAAACTAGAAAAAAAAAATCATCAATTTGAACTATGAAGTGTGTTTTTGGCATTAGCTTATTTAGTTCCCCCCCCCCCCCCCAAAAAAAAGCTTATTTAGTTTTTTTGCTGAAGTGCACTAAAATATACTTCTACTTTGAAAAAAAAAATATTGTTCAACAACCTATGATGCAAGTGGTATAGGGTCTTGGTAATTAAGTTAGTATGATGATTTGGATACAGTTAAATTTAGACCACACGTACTCACACAATTATTTCATGACCGAAGATTTGGGTCTTGCCCATATATCTTATGATTAGAGCTGTAAACAAAGCAAGCCGTTCGTAAACAACTCAAGCATGACTCAATAAAAAGTTTGTTTATGTTTGTCTGCTTATAAACAAATCAAGTTTAAGCTTTAGAATTTGATAAAAAATAAAAATAAAAATAGAAGTTGAGTCTAGGCACCTCTATAGGCTTAGTAATAAACTTGATATGAGCTTGACAAATAAAAAATACTTTATTTGTCTTAGAATTTGATAAAATAAAATAAAATAAACATGCTAGGCTTAGGCTCCTTTATATGCTTGGTAATAAACTTGATATGAGCTTGACAAATAAACTCAAAATTTACTAAGGCTAATTAATTAAGAGTTGGAACCATGGTTTTAAAAACCGAAACGGTTAAAAAACTGTTTTTGCTCCCTGTTTTCGATTCATCCCAGTTTTTTATTAGTTTTGACCAGTTTTACCAGATGAGACTGGTATTTGATTCTCGATTGAATTGACCGATTCGGTTTAGTTTTTAAAACAGTGGTTGAAACCACTTTTGCAAATAAAATGGGTTTGATACTGTAAATATGTTGTTTCTCAAGTTTAAAAACTTGATATTGAGTTTGAGTTTAAACTTGATACTGAGGTCAAGCTCAGCTTGACCAATAAATCAAGCCAAACTCAAACTTTTAGACTCTTTGGCAAGTTCAAGTTTGAACATTATTTATAAGCTTGGTTTAAGCTTGAGTCGAAGCTGAACATTACATGTATTGTTGAGTCGAGCTTGAATATTCACTACTCGACAAAGTTCAGCTCATTTATAGCTTTACCTACAATATCGGCCAAATTACGTCACTTTTCTAACAAAAATGAATTCAATTATATTTTTTCAGAAAGTGGATAGCTTCCATTACCATTCGTTTTTGAACTCCACAATCATGCATGGGTCTTCGTATTCATAGATTCGTGGATTCTTTGTTCATTCCATCAGGACCTGTCTCTCTGTTGGATCTTTCTTTCCATTTTTTTTTTTTTTAATTTATAGTTAGAAGATGATGGCCGTGTGCTATAGCCTATATTGTAGTAATTACTAAATAGAAATCCGTTTTTTTTATTTTGAATGTTTCGTTTTACAAAGTGGAACACTTAAAAATGGCATATAAGCTCTTTATTGCCCATGTCATGCAACCCAATGAACGATCCTAATTAAGTTCCTAACGCGAACAATGTACTAACTACTATGGGCGCATTAAGCCGTGCCTCTGGTCCAAAGCCTAGGCCCGAGAGTTACAAAAATAAGTTCTCGTTAGGCCCAACATTAACCCAAGCATGTTTGAACCCAATCATTAGAAAATTGGTTTTATGGTCCAACGCCTTGCTCATTAAACATTGTCTAGTACTCATTGGGCCCAACTTTAGCCCATGCATGTTGAACCCAATGATTAGATAAATTGGGCTAATCTTTTTTTTTTTTAATTGGAGTTTGGGTCTTATGGGCTATGTTCCAATGCCCAACAAAACTAGATAGGAAAGCCTGAAGGCCTAGTCATCAGCAACTGCATATTTCTCATTAGTAATGTAATGCTAGCTATATTCACAACATTTTTATAATAAGTTATAGGTGATAAGTTTCTTTTGAGAGTACTAAGTATTTTAACACACACACACACAAAAGAGAGGGGAAAAGGTTTTAAAGAAACTAACAATAGTGTATATTCAAAAGAACCTAACTTTTGAATACACAGCATAGGTGATAAGTTTCTAATGGTGGAGAAGAAAAAAAATGTGTGGTGAACCTAAATTAGAACCAATAATAACTATCTAAAATTTATTGTAAACATACTATTACTCATATAATGCAATATGCTGGCCACAAAATGATGGGTGGAAATAAAGGTAACTTTTGTTTCTTTAATTTTTGCTCTCTCTCTCTCTCTCAAGATAAAAGTGGATTAAACCAAAGTAAATTTAGAGAGGTCAGAGTAACTTTTGCTTCTTTTTTTAAATAATAATTAAATATTGTTGAGGGCCATTTGTGGAAGCCCAGCAGACAGAAAAGCCCAGTAATGAGGACCACAAAGAATTGACAAGATAAATAGCAAAGAACCCATTAGGCCCAAGCGGCAGGAATAATGGATCACAGGCCCAACAAATGAATAAACGGGTCTTGAAAAAGCAAGCGGGCTCAAAGAAGCCAGGAAAGAAAGAAGGAGCATCCCATGGGCAGAGTATGAGGTAGAAAAGTGAGAAAGGGCCGCCGCAGGCCCAAGGCAATTGTAAACTAAGAGAGTAAGGAGTTTATGGCAGGCCCATGAACTCCAAAGATAAGGATAAGGTTATTGGGCCGGAGAAGTCCAATGAAGTTAGTAAAAAGCCCATGAGAGTGTGGAATTAGCAAACCGGCCGAGGAAGCCCAAGGAAAGCAGTCGGACCACGGATGTCCAAAGGAAAAGCTCAAAGGGACATAGGAGCCCATGAGTAAAAACAAAACAGTGCCCACAATAGGCCACCGAGAAAAGGGATAAACGGCTGGCCCAAAAGGAAGTCCAACAGGATTAAGTTATTACGGCAAGAATAACAATTCAACGTGGCAGGCAGTAAAGAAAATCAAAAGTGGGCCAAGAAAATATGAAGCCCATTATCATACGAGGCCCAGCTCCTGAATGGAGATAAAAAACCAAAGGAAAGCCCACATGAAAGGCCTGGAAAACGCAGACGGAGAGTCTCCAGGTCACGGCAGACGCATGAGCAACAGGCAGACTCTTGGACAAATTTGAAAGAAAAGCATGCGCTAGACCTAGGCACCACCAGCCTGTACCCAGCCAATATAGGACATGGTGGGGCCATAGGCCAGAGGTAAGAGGTAAAGGGGGTGTGGTTTGGTGGTGGGGAGAGGGGAAAAGATCTATTTACGGCTCCTGCCCAAGCCTCTTTCGAGAGGTACGTCCTGCTGGGATGATAGACCACCCAAAAGAGGCAAGTTTGAGGGGGAACCGTTGGTGCATGCTCTGAAAGTAAAGAGGGAAAGCATTTATACCGTGGCAGGAAAGAAGTGCTACGGCAGGGGGAGAACTGAAACCTGCCTCTGTCTGGCAAGGGTGAATGGCACACACCTCTGGTGGTCGGCAAGTACGCCCAAACCAGACAGAGGCAGTTAAGGGGCAAAATGGTAAAATCATGGTCACGGCAAGCACTATAAAAAGGCTCTTGTCGTGCCCTGTAAGGGGATCGATAAAAAACAGAGCATATTTTGGATAGTAAAAGGAAAAAACAGAAGAAAAGAAAAAGATAAGAAAGAAAACTAAGAAAAACGAGAGTTGGTTCAATAGGGCATGCACCCATAGATCGATTTCTCTCTCTCCCCCTTCAAATCTTACCTTCTTCTAAAACGCAAACAAGGACCCTCTTTCTTTTGGGCAAACAACCATTCAAGTCCGACTCCCTCAAAGCCATTAATCTCCACGGCAGGATCCTTTTCCTGGGGAGGTTATTTGCATTGAGAAAAGGCGTTCTTTCCTCTTTGGCTTTGTTGCGACAGAATAAGCTTAAAACTTAATTTATCCCAATTTAAATTAACCAGTATTATTTTCTTCATTTTTCTCTGTGATTGATATCATTATGACTGTAATCATGCTTTATTAGCAGGAAATACATAGCCGTTTATTTAAATAAGTCAAAATAGTCTGTTTTAGTTATTATTATATCTGTCTGCCGTAACTCGTCTGCAGCAGTTCCGCCTGCCGTCTGCAGCAGTCCGCTTGCCGTAATTCGTCTGCAACAGTTCTGCTTGTCGTAATTCGTCTGCAACAGTTCTGCTTGCCATAAACTTGCTCCTGGCAAACAAGGCATAAGTTTGTGCACAAACCGGCCCAAGTTGAGTTACAATTAAACCGACCCCAGCTCCCTTACTCAGAAATACTAGGGCCCATTACCGCAGGAGGCAACCCAACCCATTACCGCAGAAGGCAGCCCAACATACCATATCACACAAAAAAGGCCCCTACAAATATTATGAGGTTTATACTTCATACTAATTTCATACATTTCATTATTATGATAATCATTATTTATCATCCGGTAAAGATTCTAATAAATTTCAATCCCAAATCCCTTAACATTTTCCTATTGATTAGCTTTTAAAATAATGCATTTTGATATGTCTATTATATTTATATCCACGATGATGTTTCACTCAAAACTCTCTCTCTTTCTCTATTAGCACACATATGCAATCTCATTCTTTATAAATGATATTGGTTTCCCTTTAATTAATCTCATATGCATGTACACTTTTTGACTATCTGTTCACAGGCAAAGAATCTCCCACGATTCCTATTCGAGATAGGGAGGAAAGAAAACGAAATCATTTTTTATATTAAACAAAGAAAAAGTTAATAGATTTCTTAAAGATATTGGTTTTGTAAATGTTTTCAAAAAAAATTTATGGAAAAAAAAATATAGTTTAATTTTTTAAATAATTTTTTACATTTTTCATAAAAATAATATCAAAATATTCTTAAAATAATCTATTAATAACTACACTAAGGACAATTGTTAAGCCCAATAGCAATCATTTAACATAATTTATGCTAAGCCCAATTTCTAATACCGACTAGGCGACTTCTGAGATATTATACAATTATACAAATACAATTTAGTCAATTAGAATATATATGAACTGGCTCAATAATGTTATGCAGACAGTGATAGCCACGCCAATTTTCACACTGATAATGCCATCTCACTTTAAACTCAGGTCAACTTAACGCGCTATTTCGCATCTCTTACGTCATAGCTGACGTCAGTTTTGAGACTTTCTTTCCCCACGTTGTCCCCACGATTGAGGCTGTTTTGTAAAAATTGTATTCACACCTAGAGATCCAAAATCGTACCCCTCTTTTTTCCCAGTTTTTTTTATGAGTATTGAGTAGTCAATGCAAATATTTTCCAGACATATTTATATATTAGGTCTCTTTATTTTATAAAATTTCAATCAATCTTTCATTCAAATTTTGTATCTGAAATGAAAAGAGGGGTTAAAATGTCATTAGCATTTAGCAGATTGATTTGGAACCTCGGAAAGAAGCTTTGTAAATGCTAAATGCAATTAAACAAACGAAATTATAGAATTTGGATTTATTTCTCAACCATCACAATCTGTGAAAAACATAAGTCTAAATCATCCACCAACTTCTAATTTTCCATTTCCACATCTTTTTTAAAGGAAATGCAATCCTCTTTACTTAATTATGCAATATAATGAGAGATCCATGTGAATAGCACCTAGTGCTCCTTTGCATGGTTTTAAAAACTGGATCGTACCGGCCGGTTCAATCGGGAACCGGTCATTAATTTGGTCCGGTTATGACAAATATTGAAAAAGAGCTAAAAACCGAAAATAGTAAAAAACCGCCTGGTTCAATCGAAAAACTAAAAATCAGTATGGTTGAACCGATTTTGCAAAATTGTTGAAACAAATCTGCAATGGAGCTTTTTTTGCAGTAAAAATCTTCTTTTTTTCTCAGATCTGCTGATGATGAGGACAGATTTTTGCAATAAAGTCTTTTTCTTAAGATTGGCTATGCTTGAGAGAGAGAAAATGATTGAATGTTCATGCTTGGCGTTGAAATTAGCATCCTGGAGTGGTATCTACACTACAGATCTTCAATGAGGAAGAGAGGAACCGATGATGGCATTGTAGAGATAAACAAATAAAACAATAGATCTAACTTCCTGAGAGAGAGAGAGAGAGAGAGAGAGAGAGATGGTATGGAAAAAAAACCATTTTTTATATTATATTTTCTTAATATAAGTTATTAAAATTCAAATTTTAAATAAAAATTATTTTAATATTTTAATTAAATTATTTATGACATCACTGGTTCGACCATCGGTCAGATCACGGTTCGACCAAAAAACCGGTAATTAGTTACTTTTTCGGTTCTTTTTCTGTACCGGTTTTAAAAACATTGCTTCTTTGTCTAATAAATAGCTATCATTTGCTTTTATTTAAAATGAATAAATAAATAATTGAGTTTCTATAATATTGAAACCAATCTTTGATTTAAATTGCCCTATCAATAACGCCATATAACCAACCCATAGATGATTTCATGGTGCTGATAGAGCATGACTTAACATACGATAAATTGTTTTTACTTCTCCCCCTGGATTGTATTATTGATCAACTTAGACTTGATGTTTTGGGTACTGTTTATTGTAGGTAGGGATGGTAATGGAGTGGGGTGGGTCCAAAGGATGGAGTCTTCATTCCCACCCCGCATAGTTTTGTGTTACCCTATCCCTACCCCGCTCCGCATGACGGGAAAATTTTTCTTGCCCATCCCTGCCCCTTGGGCCCCGCAAAGTCCCGCCCCACTCCGTAAAATTCTACTTCTTATTAATTTGCCCACAACTATTACAATTGTTTTTAATAAAACTCGTTTCGTTATTAAAAATATACTTAACATTACAAATAAATTTATCCAATCAAATCAAAATAATTTTTAGCAAAAATTGAATAATATTATTAAAGTGTTTAACAAGACAATATCACAACAAAAACAAAAATCTCATAATACAAAATCAATGATTTAATAATATATAAATTTGTTTATAATAAAGACAAAAGAAAATGTTAACATTGGTATCTTATTTCCAACCTTGCTAGAGAAAAAAAAAAAAAAAAAAAAAGGTCTTGTTAGATAGAATAAAATAAGCTGATGAAAAGTTTGTTTAAATAGTAGGATTTTACGATATGAAAAATTTACAATTTAACCCTTATCAATACGAGGCGGGGCTGGGATGGGGCAGAGCGGGGTGGGTTGGCTCTAAAAAGTCTAAATCCATCTCCGTCCTACCCCGTGGTGCGAGGCAAAAATCTGGCCCCATCCCCACCCCACCATCTTTGCAAAGCGGGAAAAACCCACATGGAGCGAAACGGGACGAGATAAAATTGTCATCCCTAATTGTAGACACAGTCATAGCAATGCCATAACTCTTAATTGCTTTCCTTAATATATCCAGTTTACCAACAAAAAAATAAAAAGAAGATAAATGACCAAAACCTTTTCTAAAAACATATTACAATTGAAGTTGTACACAATAATTAGTACATGGCTCTGATTGACACTATCATATTTGCCCTAGCAACTATCAAGAATATCATTGGAGACACTTATTTTTCCTCTCTCTCTCTCTCTCTCTCTCTCTCTCTCTCTCTCTCTCTCTCTCTCTCTCTCCTATTTGTTTGTACATACACACACACATGAATACATACATAGAAACATGTGTGTGTGAAATTTGGGAGTGAAGTGAATCTAAATTCAGGTTCCGGTCAAGGGAAGGGAAGGTCTTGATGTTTTGGATGATAGGGTTGTTCAACCCCCCCCCCCCCCAAACACACACACACACACACAAAAGGCCTAATCGAGAGACACCTAAAGAAAAAAAAAAAAAAAAAGTGCCAACAAGTTTGCACATTTATAATTAGATTAGCTCCACCCTATCTGAAAATCCAATGAAACCAACCTATTCAAAGTGTTGTTCTTCTCTTCACTCTTTCTTTGTCATGTGTTATCACTCGAGATTTGATGTGGATCAAATTGATGGCTAGATCTAACGAAGATCTTAAGAGATCTACTATGACAATGCCAAATCTCCAGCATCAACAAGGTGATCCATGATTTCAATGGATCTGAGTATCAAAGTTCTCATTCCATTTCAATCAACTACCACTATACACGCAGTTAACAATGTGAGTCATCCAATTAACACCAAACTTAAGTCCAACAAACCCATGAACACCCTTTTTTTATGAATAAAGATAATGATATAAAAAGAGATCAAAGAAATGACTCAACCCATTAAGAAGGTATATCATGCATCGAGAGCATGAGTCTTCCCTCTCACATTAAGGTGGACCTCTCACAAGAAAGTGGACCCCATGAGTGTGAGGTCCACCTTCATGTAAGTGGAAAAACTCATGTATCTGATACATGGTATATTTTTCACAACCCATATTAATCTCTTGAGAGAAAAACCCAAAGAGAAAGAATAGAGACAGAAATGGCATCATTACACTTACAAAAAATAGCCCATTATCAGTAATTAATAAACTATTCAACCCATGTAGCTTTCTTTATTATTATGGATTTTAAGTTAGGGTGTGTTTAGATACCGCTTATTTACTGAAAACTGAAAACTTATTACTGAAAAAATTATAGCAAAATAAATTTTAAAGGATGTGAATAGTGATGTGAGACCCAAATTTACCTAGAAATCTATGTTTTGCTGACTTTTGTAAGTAAGTGAACAGTACCCATGAGACCCACTAAAAAAATACAGATGTACGGATTGGGCAATTCAAAGGTGTGTTTAGATACCACTTATTTGCTGAAAACTTATTACTAAAAACACTATAATAAAATAATTTTTAAATATGTGAATAATACCGTAAGACCTAAAAATGCATTGATATGCACGTTTTTGTGTTTTTGATTAAGTCGTAAACAATGTAGTGAGACCCAGCAAAAAATGCAAACGTTGGATTGCACGCTTAGTCGTACGTTGGCATTATGTGGCTAGCGTCCAATTGAAAGCTGCCACAATGCCAAATTTCATAAAATTACGACACAATCAGAAATATGAAATACCACTTTCACCATATCCCCCCACCCCACCCACTTCTTCTCTTCTTTTGAATTTCCCACAGAAGGTAATTTGGCACTACCCAAAAAGTCAATTGAAGCGGATTGTCGTATACGCAATCAAACCAACAGCTCTCCGAATGTGAACCCAAAAAATTTAGCGCGCTACCCGGAAAGTCCTTTCCTTTTGTCCAATCACGTGGTTGGTTACCCCTATTGCCCGCTGCCCGAGTCCCCTTTCTTTGTCAGTCAAACCTCCCTTAAAACCACCTGCCCTATCTGCCCGCACTGACCTCTTTTTCTATATAAACAACTTTCCTCTCTTTCCATCCAAAGTCTTAAGGACCATCATTTCCATCCACAATGGCCAAACTCGCCGTCACCGCAACCGTTATCTTCTTCTTGTTCGCCCTCTGCCACGCCTTTACACCGTTAGATCTACCGGAAAATGAAGACGTGTCATTTCACTTGCCCGGATCCGTGCCCAACACCATGATCCTCTTACCCAGCGAGAAATCCAAGTCCGAACCCGCCACCGCCGTGGAATTGGAACCCGAGACCACCTCCACCGACGAAACCCAGCCCAAATTGGAAGAAGCTGACGTCACCGTCACCGAGTTGACGGTTCCAACAGAATCAGACGATTCCGTCTCTATTCCGTTAAAGACAATCAGCTTCCGCCCGATCGACCGCCACTTCAGGAGCCGTCCGATCCCGTTATATTTCCGTCACGGCCACCGATGCCGTTTCCACCGCTTCCATCACCTCCGCCACCACCAGCACCACGATCACGACGACAACGACAAAAGCGAGGACCAAATCCGCGAGTTCAAGCAGTGGGGATCAAAACCGATAGTCCATTCCACGAATGACCGTGAGGTTCCGTACGGTAACGACATGATCTTGTCCTCCGGCAACGAGGACTCGAGCTCCGATCGAGGAATGGTGCGTCAGGCCCCTGCGAAATGGAGAAGGTTCGGGCACGGTGGGCCCAGGTTCCATATCGATGATGACGTGGACACCAAGATGAAGATGAAGAGGCATCATCGCCACGTGGAGGGTCAAGTGTGGGACAGAGAAGAACACGAGGAGAGAGAGCATAAACACAGGCACGAGCACGAGCACGAGCACGAGCACGAGCACGAGCACGAGCACGAGCATGAGCATGAGCATGGGCATGGGCATGAGCATGAGCATACACATGAGGGTGGGTTTATGAGGAAGATCCGCAAGTTTTTGAATCATCACTTTTGAAGCTAGCTATGTTTGATTATCATAGAGGCTCTTACTTTTAATTTTATGTGCTTATTATGTATGTTTGGGTTTTTATGTACTGTTTTATGTGGGAGTTTTATCCTTTTTGTAAATAATCTTTGCATCCCTGAGGGATGTGTAAGTATAATAATACATGTATTATACACTTTCCTACGTTTAGATTGTGTTATGAGATGCTACTAGTTTTAAACAATTCAAGAAAAATGAATTTATTTCATGATTTAGAAATATATAAAACGCGTATATTGTTAAATTCGAGAAATAAAATATTAATAGTGAAATGAAGAACATCTTGTTACGTGATTGCCAAGAGGTTTGCTGTGTTAAGTACAAAGATTGTTAGAGATGCAGAGAAGTGGATTAGTAGTTGTGGGAAACAATTCTTTGCTTTGCATTCTGAAATTAAAATAAATTAAAGAAAAAAATCATTGTAACTTACTTCAACTGAGTTGGAAAATTACATGAATATTATTAGAATTTAGAAGTGACTGGAACATGAGTTACTCGGAACGCTGGGGGACAACTCTGAACACGGCCATGGGCTTACTTGGTGAGCTGCTCCACTAACATCAGAGCACGACCAAGGAGGAGGACTTCGTTTTTCCTGAGTATCACCGTGAAGGTTGATGTCCGAGAGGCAAATCCCTGTAAAAGGGGAGTTCTTCAGGCCTTTTATTAAACCCGCTTGCAGAACCTTCACTCCCCAAACATTTGTAATAGTGACATCCTTGACAACAGGGAGAGCATTTGGATCGTATCTCTCATCAGGGTGACCCCCAACATCGCCTGCAATCTTTATCCCCTTTCGAGCTTTTTCGATATACACATTAGATACTGTAATGTTTCTTATCAGCCCTCCTCTACCAATGTTTGTCTTCACATGGATACCAACTCCCGTGTTGAAAAGGCTTATGTGTTCTACCAAGACATTCTCCACCCCACCAGAGGTTTCACTTCCAATTGCAATTCCAGAAAATGGGGATGATCCTGTTATCCGTCGGATTGTGATGCCAGAACTAGGACGACCATAAGCAATTCCATATTCATCCCACCCGCTCTTCACTGCCACAAGATCATCTCCGGTTGCTATGTACGAGTCCTCTATGCAGACATTAGAGCTTGAATCTGTATCATAAAATTTATGGATGTATAGAATTAAAATTTCTTGAACATCACTCTTCGAATGAAACGACCAGAAGTATGTGGTGTCTTCCACCCACAAGATACTTATTTAGCAATGGGAGGGGCAGCCAATGGTTGTGGGGTCTAACCCAGAATTAAACCAACCTATCTATATCTTAGCCATCAGTGATTTCCTCTATTGTTGTACACAGTTATGATATCTTAAGACTAGCAAGTGTAAGGAAGGATTAGCAGAAGTAATCTGCTCCATCTACTAAAAATCTAGGAATAAACAAATTAATAGATAGGTTAGAAAGCCTAAATACATAGCATCAAAGATTGTTTTACCTGGATCAATGCCATCAGTGTTGGGAGAGTCAGCTGGAGCCAATATTGTAACATAGCGGATAACAACATTGCTGCAGAAAAAAGAAAGAGGCACCAGATGAGATTACAGCTCTACCCATCCAATCCTAGGACTACCTAATGGGCTGTATGAAAACATTAAAATTTAAGAACTCTGTTCTGAATCTTGGCAGGTCAGTAAACTGTAAATTCAATTCAAAATTTTGAATTTATTGGCAAACTCGCTGAATATCTGAAAGTTCCATAAAAATAATTTGCCAACTTCACATTATTGGACTGCATTAAAGTATTTAACCCAGGTAAAGTGGACCCATATGGAACAGGCAGCCCCTTATAAAGCTTAAAAATGTAGCAAATTAATATTTATTTTGACATTCTAAGACAAAATATTTAACTTAGACATCAGAATTGAAAATATGATCTCCTTATTCACCCACCAGTTGATAGGACTGGGACCATATACAATATGAGCCATATATTGTCAATTTCTCTAAGATACTTACATGACATGTATATTGTGAAGTTCAGTTCCAACACAAAAATTTGCAAAAATAAAGTTTAATGCTAGTACCTGCAATAGACAGGGTGAATGTTCCAAAAAGGCGAATTCCGGAAAATAACATTGGAAATGATAATTTCTCTTGAGTTCATAAATTCAATGAGACTCGGTCTAGTAAATTGAAGAGTTCGCTGCCTCCACATGTTCCACCAGACATCTCCTTGGCCATCAATTGTCCCATTCTCACCTATGAAAAATCATTAAAGAAGCAAAACAGAAGACAAGTATAAGATACGATGTTTGGTATTGAAACCTGTAGTTCTAGGTTGAAATTTTCCATTTACTTCATGTCAAGAAAAACTCACACCTTAAAAGCATGTGCTTTATTACTAAACAGCACAACGGCCACATATTCTAATAGTCATAAATAAATAGAACATTACACATTCATGAGGTATATTTCTAGCTACATACTTAGATGTGATTTTCTCTAGTATGCAGCATCTAGTGTCAGTGTCTGACAGAGGGTGCTCCAATTATTAATTACTAAATGATTTAAGATGCTCAATTAGACAGTAGAGATCTATAAAATATGCTATAAGCCACCCAAAGCAATGACACCAGTTCTTGTTGATACCCACCAGTAATTACTACGTCACGAAGTCCATATCCATGGATAAAACTCATATATCTTCCTCCAGGAAGCTCCCTCCCTCTTCCATAAGATGGCAAAGGAGCAATTAGTGGCCAATTCTGAGTATCCTGAAGCATCAAGCAAGGAAGAAAGTTCAACACAATGTAAAATTCACTAAAGCTGGGCTAAGGAATAAACTAGCAGTCATTTAAAGCTTTTAATTCTTTTACCTTTTCATTTCTTCATTAGATTGAAAATATTTTCAATGATAATTTATAACAAGGCTGAGTATCTACAGGAAATCACATTATTGAGCATAATAAAGGAACCCAATCCAATCAGGTAGTGAATTTTTTTAAACATTGCATCTAATGAAATGGTTGATATATTAAACCCAGGGCCAGGAACAAACCCAAAAGCAGAAACTGGTACCCTATGAGGACCTTCTAGCAAGAAACAAAAACCATTCCAAATGTATCTTATGTCATTTTTTGCAACCATAAAGCTCATTAAGCAATTGACATAGTTTTGCAAGGGCAAAAAATTAAGTAAAGAGAAAAATGTCTTTGAGGAAGGTAATGCCATGGTTAGCCTTTGCCCATCTATTATTGGTAATATGCATTAAAGGTTTCAATACCCGCATTGGCAAACTAAAACTCAGGAAGTGCATGATTCATGGCCCCAACTCAAAGCTGTACATTATGAGCTACCAAAACCCAAAAGCATGATACAACTGTAGACAGGACAAGATGTCCATCCATGTCGGGTAGGGCTCCAAATGCAGAAGGATATGGGATCCACTAGAGATGTGGTGTCCAATCCCCAGGTGATCAGGGGTGGCATTGTTTTCAGCCACAAAAATATGCAAGAGCAGAACATAATTTTGGGCAATTGACACTGTCCTTACCAATAAGACTAACAATCTTGCCATATTTTAATGTAATCCTTATATTTTTCAATTAGGCTTAAATATTAATATTTCAAATCACAGATTTGCAATTGTCACCAATGGTTTGCTGCTGTGCTTAAGGTCCATTTGGATTGAGGGGAAGAGAGGGAAAGTAGAATAGATCAGAGTAGAGTAGAATTAACCAAAAATTAGTCTATTTACAGCCTGCTCTACTTTACTCCCATCTACTCTCCCTCCTTCCCCCCTCAATCCAAATGGGCCCTTAATGTTGAAGTGAAAACAACATACAGTATTCACAATTACACATCCCTCACAAGCCAACGGAAATATGGAAGAAGCAATATTCTAATTTAACGTGACACTATCAAATACGACAAGACCACTTGCCAGAAATCTAGCTGTCCAACAAACTTAATATTCTACACTGTAAATGTAATGCACATGCAAACATGCTACATAGACCCACCATATTCATTTCTTACCTAAGCCCGGACCCACCATAGATCATGGAAATCTCTTTAATCCCTCACCCCTTGAATTCCACACAAATCTTTCTCACTAAGAGCATTGCATAAGCTTTTGCAAAAATTTTAGTATATTTTAGAATAAAAACCTAATCAATTTTTCTTGATTTTTTAATTGTTTTTATTTTTACACAAAATATTCACTCTCTTCCTTTATACTCGGGATATGTAAAAAAAATCTAAATGCAAAACTAATAATGCCAATGTAAATTTACATGAACCATGTATTTTTACACAACTTTATATAACCTAATGTTAATGAATTTTGATCTTAGTTGGCTAAAATATGATCTTTTTTTTGTATTATACAAAAGCCAACCAAAACAATAATCATCATGCAAAAATTACATCTTCAACTATGCCCATTCTCTTCCTTAAACCAATCTAAAGCCCCAAATTTCTTTTCCAAAGTAAGGCCGAAGACTGTCTTCTTCTTTTTTGAGGTAGTTTTTTCATTTCTTTTAACTCTTTTACTAACAAAAGAAGCTAATTATACCAACACATGTCCCAATCAAATCCTCTCCATTTGCATTAAAATAAAAAGGGTTTACTTTTTAGTTCATCCAGTAAAATCTCTTGTTCTTGAACAAAAGGACTAAGTTCAAATCCCGCTTACACAACCAAAAACAAAAAAAAAAACAATTAATGCCTTCAAAAAAGTTACGTTACACTGCATTATAAGTTATAGTGTTATACCAACAAAACTATGTAATAACTCATTTTATTTATCTTTTTTTTCCAAATTTTAAAGAGAACTGGTCCAAAATTAACCATGTTTCAAAAACTACTAAAGATGTTAACTAATTTATAACCAATAACTTCCCAAACATAACCATTCATACCAAAGTTACCTTACCTACTTGATTCAATGCATTCGAATCAATACAATGTGAACACGTGTCCAAAACATGCCACGTGTAGTGCTGATTCTAGTTTTATTACGCACCGACGCTAAAACATGTTTTAAGGTGTGAAATTGAGTAATGTAATTGAAAATCATTGCATAAAATTTTAGAACGAGTTTTTACCTGAGAGGCTTTGATAACAGCACCTCTAGCCAAATAAAGCGTCATTTGACTAGTGAGATTGAAGGTCTCCGTTAAGTACACCCCTGGAGGCACGTAAAGCAGCGTGCCACCTCTCCTCCTCAGGTGCTGAATCCGATATATCGCTTCCCGAAACGCCTTCGTGTTCAACGTTTTCCCGTCACCGACGCCCCCGAAGTCGGTGATCGAGATCTTGTCGTTTCGGTGCCTCGTCGGTACTATCCCGGAGCACGTTATCAAATCCTCAGCCGCTACACACTTCTCCAAATTCCATAACGGCAAAACGGTTGAGAAAATGCAGAGCAAAACCAAAAACCGTAGCATTTTCGTAAAATTCAGCTATTCTTGAGGGCAATAATAATAAACAAAGAGTTTTTTTTTTTTTTTTTGCTTAATTTGTAGGAGATTTTGAGGGTGATTACAAGAGGAAAAGCACAAATTTACTTGAAGATTTTGGTTTAGAATATTCGAGAAGAGATATTTATGGTAGATCTGGAAATGGTACAAAGAGATAGATCCAAGCCAAAGTCTTTATGAGTTTGAGCAATAATTTATTTAAGAATGGAAAGCAAAAACTGAGAGAGAAAAGTTGAAGAGAAAGATGGTTTTGTTTGTCTGGAAGTGATTGTTTTGAAGAGTATAAATGAGTTTGAGAGACACAGACACAGTGAGTAGCTGAGAATGGACGAGTTAGCGAGTAGTTAATAAAAGCAGTGAAAGTGTGACGAGACGAAAGATGGATAGAAGTATTAAATAAAGTGTGTGAAATGCTGTGACGTGGTATTAAGTGTTTAGCGACCCGTCGAAAAAGCCGTTGGGACTTGGGGTAGGCTGGCCTTTTCTATTTGTTCAATTGTTTCTGCTTCCTAGCAAAATAAATCATATGCAAGTGTATTGTTAATTGCATTTCATATTTTCGCACAATTTTGGTGTGATGGTCAAGTGTGAGGGTAAGGGCTAAGATTCAAATCTTCAGAATAGAGTTTCACACATATACATTCAGATTAGATTAGAGTATAATTTTTATCTTGTAAAACTTTTCATTTTTTTTCCCAATTTCATGTCAAGTGATCTTTTTTTTTTTTAATGAAACACACAAGCAATTTTATTAAGAAAATGCAATAGATACATCTTGAAAAAGAGCTTGTTCTACAAAACAATGATTATATTCAATCCAAGCAATGAAATCATCAAAAGAGCTTGTTCTACACATACAATTTCTTCTTATTCATGTCAAGTGATCTTCTAAATCCTGTTTATAATTTTAGGTCAATTATTATATTTGTATATAAATTCATGTATTTAAACTTACAAAATAGATTTTTATCTTGATTTTATATCAAGTAACCTTTCAATCATAATTTTATGTTCATTTTTATATTTACATGCAAATTTATGCATCTTGTAAGGACCAGATTTGAGTCCCTAGCCCAAAAGGTGGATGGACTTAGGCCAAAAAAATCCAAAACAATGAATTTGTAGAGAGTGGGTTGGAAAACTGGGTTTTAATGAATCAGATCACCACTAAAGTGAATTCAGATGACAAGATAATGAAGATAAACAAGTTTACACTGAAGAAAATCGTCCTCAACACAATCCAATGAGATTAGTTCTTATATATTTCTCTCAAGTTTGGTTACAAATGCAATTCTTGATTGCTACAGTCTTTTGCTCCTAATTTCTCGATCCCCTTGTCTCATTGCTTCCTTCTCCTTTGATACTCTCTTCCACTTTCATCTTTACCCTCAACGTGCAGACCAGATGGTTGATGTTTGATACTTGTCCCATCAGCACCTTCATAAAATCTTTATGTAGTAACTGTAAGGCTAAAAACCACTGTTCATATATCACATCCACATTAATGCGGCTAGAGAGTTAACTGCAGAGCATTTAATACGATGGTAGCAGCTTTCTCCTTAGATATTTTAGGACTCCCATCTATCCTTTGTTTCTGCAATGTTTACCCATACCAATAGAACTTCCTGGAACAATCCCCTAAACGGCAGACCACCTCTACGGACCTCAGCTTTGGTTAGCCGAGGAGGCATTCATCCTCGGCCCAACCCTTGGGCCATTATGATTAAAACTAACTTCTTCATTTACTAACACGGGCTCTCTTGACAATGTTTACTCCTCCTTAGATGACCCCTCGTCCTCGGCTTGGGCCTCAAGCCCAATATATACATAAAAATAGAGCTCCTGGGCCCAATACCCCTACAATAATCCCTCAAGATTTTTTTTTTTTTTTTTGGCTCCTCAAGAAGAAAGGAGGATTTCGATGTCACCTTAGCTAGTCTGTGCTCATCATACATCACCTCTGCCTGTGTAGATGCCTTTTTAACTACCCAAGACACGCTCCTGGCACTTCAGCATACGAGACACGCCTTCATTAAATTTTTGCGGCTCCCTATCCCCCATGTTCTACGGCGCAATGCGAATCCAACAGTTGAGGATTATGCTGGAACATGGGCGGGAATTTTCCCGCTTGTAGCTTTTTCATTGATATAAATACCACTCAAATCAATCACCCATCTCACTCTAGGATTCATTTAGCTCTAGCACACATACACTGAACCTGCCAACTTTCCTAACTCACTCGTGCCTTTACAAATACCAAAAGCCTGTCCAATGATACTTTTCTTCTTTCTGTAAGTCTTCACAAATCTTTACACTTTGTTTTTCCATATATTTTTCTTTTCTCTGTACTTTTCCTCTCCTCAGCTCCATTTTCTCCTCTCAATCATTTTAATTCTCCTAAACCTTTCTAAAAATGGGTAGATTCAAGAGTTTGGTAGACTCCGAGGAGGGAATAGAGAGCTTTAGGGCTTAGTATAGGATCCCTTCAGGAGTAGGCATTAGGTACTGTAAAAAGGGGAAATAGCACGAAGACAGGCAAGAGGAAGAGGTAGTAATCCCGATGATTGCCTTCATAGAAGGAGGGATGACAACCCCTATGGGTACTGTTACTAGGAACTACCTTAGGGCCCATAGGTTAGCTCCCACCCAGTGTGCACCCAACATATTCAGAATCTTAGGTTATGTAGATGCCCTTAATAAGAGGATGGGCTTAAACCTCACACACCATGATGTCAATTGGGTTTACAACCTCCATCATTTAACAGGGCAGGGGTATTTCTTAAAATCTAGGTACCTTGAGATCAGAATCATTCAATGCCTTCCTGAATCCAACAAGGGCCTCAGAAAGGACTTCTTGATCATGTCAAGGGAATGGCACGATGGCCTCCCCTACCCGACGAGAGAGAAAAACTAGGTGGAGTTTTAAATTTAGGATGGTTATTTTAAAGTTACCCCCTGTGCTCTTCTTTTTTTTCTTTTTTTGTATTTGTACATGAAATTTTCTTTAATTTGCATTGTTCTTTACTGATGATATTTTTTGTCTTTCCCAATGATTTTGCAAACAAAAACACTGTCATTCCCAACTTCAACCTTGTAAACTAGGCAAGTTTGGATAAGATCCTGAAGGCTGAGATGTTCGTCCACACAAACGATCAACTCAAGGCAGCCCACCTGATATTGGACTACATTCCAATATCCAAGAGTTTCCAGGCACCTAAGTGCGTCATCAAAGCCAGGGATCCTCGGCTGCAATGGATCAGTGTTGCTGCTCTAGGATTTCTGATCTACGACCCAATTTCGGAAGGCGTTCTCACTACCAACCCCATACCAGATGGTATACCCAAGGTAGAGGCCTCCTCTTCCTATCCCATCACCAAGAAAAAGGAAAAAGAAGAAGAAGAAGAAGGAGAAATAGTTGAAGTGTCCGACTTCAACTATTTCTCCTTCTTCTTCTTCTTCTTTTTCCTTTTCCTCGGTGATGGGATGGGAAGAGAAGGCCTCTGACTTCGGGGTTTTTAATCAACCTTTATCTCCGGACACTTCATCTAGTGATCTCGGACAATCTTCCCCATCCTAGTCCAGCTACCACCGAATTGCTAGAATCCCAGCTAAGGAGGGACGCTCCCTAGAAGTCGGCCCAGACAAGGCTCCCCTCTCCTCCACCCGCCCCAACCCTCCAAGCCAACCTTGCTGACCATAAAAGGAAGCGGGAGGAGAAGGGAAAGGAAGTGGCAGAGACAGGGAAAAACCTTTCCCCCCACGAAGTTAAGCCCCAGAGGGGGGGCTAAGCAGCAAAGAGACCTTCAAATAAGGTTAGCCACTAAGGCAGAGCGGAGAAGTGACCATAGAGCTGCAGTCCCAGCTTGGGCCCTACGCATGGAGTTGGATGGGGCTCCTTTACTCAGTAATGCCTCTATCCGAGACTTCCAGCAGGGCATGGTTGGGTACGTGGCAGACGTGGTGGAACAATCCCTACTACTGCCCAAGGATATGGCTGACCTCAAATCTATGAAGCAACATAAGGTCTTCTCGGATTAAAGAGGGACCTGGCCATGGTAAGTTTTTTTTTTTTTTTTTTAATTGTTCTTCTCTTCCTTTCCAGGCCATCCAAGCCACCTTTAAAGCCGAGGAGATGGTGAACTATTCCCATCGAAAAATGAAGAAGGAAGAGGGGAGGAGGATAGCAGCCGTGGATGCCTTCCACATGGCTAAAAAAAAGCGTCCAAGATCTTAAAGTCAAGCTGACCGAGGAGGAGAGAGAAAGAAAAAACATTGCAGCTACCTTGGACAGTGTTGAATGGCAGGCAGAAGGCCAAAGGGTGCTACTCCATAATGTCGAGGACCAATTGGCTGCCTCCAATGAGCAGATCCTTGCTCTGAAAGAATAAATTGAAGGAGGTCCAAAAGGCCAAGGATCAGGCAGAGAAAGCCACGAGGGAGGCAGAAAAAGATAGGGAGGAGGTAAATCAGCAAGGGTATGATATTTGGGTGATTGAGACTAAGGAAACCCTTAGAGCCTAGGTCTCAGGGGTATGCAGGACTTATTGCCTCCGGGTATGGAATGAGGCTCTCAACCAAGCTGGGGTTGAGGCTTCAACTGTACTCAAGAAGGCAGAAAGTGTCTACTACCCTCAAGCCATTTATGCCTCTTCCTCCAGCAGCTCCAAGGCAGACACCCCTCCCGAGGTGGCCGATCCAAAGAAGAGTAGCCCTAAAAAGGTCCCTCCCTCCTCTGGCAGCCCTCCAAAAGTGGCCAAGCAACCCGGCGTGAACGAAAAAGAAACCGAGGTGACTAAAGAGGTAGCCCTTGATGCCACCATGCCCCCAGCTGCTCCCTAGGATCCTACTAAAGACAAAGAGGCCTCCGGGATGGAGATTGTTCTTGCAAGTCTTCCAATTCCTACCAAAGGTAAAGAAGCAGATCAAGGATCCTTGGAGGCTACAGTCCAGCAATCCAAGGCCCCGTCCCAAGGAAAAATTGTAATAAAAAAGAAGTAGATTTTTATGTAGTTCTCTCTTTTTTTCTTTTTCTTTTTTTATAGTATGTAACCAAACTGCCCCCTTTTGTACTCAATTGGCCTTGCTTTAAGGCTTTAATTAATGAAAGTTATGCATATTTTCTTTCTTCCTATGATTCTCATACTGGTGTTAATATAATTTTTATCTTATCTAACACTCAGTAAACATAGTAATGAGGTAAAGCTCTTCTTATTAATCTGCATAAGTAACAGAAAAGCTATCCTATCTCATATGGTTAGCAGCAAAATAAATTAAATCCACTAAGTCCATCACCTCGGCAAAGCATAATTTTAACTTTGAGGGCATACACAGTAATGTGGCATACATATAGGTTTTAACTTACTCTAGTCCCCACTCATTAGCAAGTTTGAAGGACTAGAAGGATAATTAATTCTCAAACAAATACAGGTATGTCTATAAATGCTTTAAGTGATGCTCATGTGCATCCATTTGAGCCTGCTACCACAGTGAAAATTTTTGCTGTTTAGAGTGGCTGACCATTTTTGGCATTCAAGTAATCAACAAGAAACACTAATTTACCTTAAGTATGTAGTCTGAGGAGTTTGAAATAACTAAGTCTTTGCCCTGATACTTGGTAAAATGATAGGAAGTATGAATTTACCCAAAGTATGTGATCCGAGAAGTCAGGCATAGTTAAGGTTCTATTTAATACTCAGAGAAGTAATTTAACATATCAATTTACCTAAGGTATGTGGTTCGAGGAGCTAGGCATGACCAAGATTCTGTTTGATACTCAAAAAGATGTCATTAAGTATTAATTTACCCAAAGTATGTGATCCGAGGAACTAGACATAGCTAAGGTTTTGTTTAATACTCAAAGAAGTAATTTAACATATCAATTTACCCAAGGTATGTGGTTCAAGGAGCCAGGCATGACCAAGCTTCTATTTGATACTCAGAAAGATGCCATTAAGTATTAATTTACCCAAAGTATGTGGTTCGAGGAACCAAGCATAGCTAAAGTTCTGTTTAATACTCAGAAAGATGTCATTAAGTATTAATTTACCCAAAGTATGTGGTCCAAGGAATCAGGCATAGTTAAGGTTCTGTTTAATACTCAAAAAAGTAACTTAACATATCAATTTACCTAAGGTATGTGGTCTGAGGAGTCAAGCATGATTAAGGTTCTGTTTGATACTTAAAAAGATGCCATTAAGTATTAATTTACCCAAAGTATGTGGTCCAAGGAACCAGGCATAACTAATATTCTGTTTAATACTTAGAAAAGTAACTTAACATATCAATTGACCCAAGATATGTGGTTCGAGGAGTCAGGCATGGTCAAGGTTCTGTTTGATACTTAGAGTAACAATAATATGGAGCTCAATAGATAATGTAATAAACGAGAATGTGACGAGAAAAACTTTCATTAATAATAATACATTTTTCAGGTTATTTACATTCTAAGGACGTAGTACAACATTTTCATCTAGGTCTTCAAGATGATACACACCTATTCGAGCCACCGAGGTGATGCGATATGGCCCTTCCCAATTAGGCCCTAACTTTCCCCATACTGGATTCTTTGCAGTACCTAGAACCTTTCTTAACACTAAGTCTCCAGGTGCCAGTGGCCTTAGCTTCACGTTGGCATTGTACCCTTGTTTGAGCTTGTGCTGATAATAGGCTAACTGGACCATGGCATTTTCTCTTCGCTCTTCAATTAAGTCTAGGCTCCTTCCTAATAGCTCATCATTGTTTCTCGAAGTGAAAGAACTTGTTCTTAGTGTTAGGAATCCAATCTCCAGAGGAATAACAGCCTTGACTCCATAAGTCATTGAAAAGGAAATCTCCCCAATGGACCTACGAGGTGTAGTCTGGTATGTCCAAAGGACGTGTGACAACTCTTCCACCCATTTTCCCTTCACGTCGTCTAACCTCTTTTTAAGCCCACTCACTATGACCTTATTGACGACTTCAGCCTATCCATTCCCTTGGGGATATGCCGGGGTGGAATATCTATTCGTTATGCCCAGGTTACAGTAATATCTCCTGAAAACTTTGCTATCAAACTGAAGTCCATTGTCCTAGATGAGGGTGTGAAGGATTCCAAACTGAGTGACAATACTTTTCCATACGAATCTCTTGGCATCCACATCCCTGATATTCACTAATGGTTTAACTTCAACCCACTTGGTGAAGTATTCTATACCGAGCAACAAATATTTCCTATTCCCCGCTGGCCTAGGGAAAGGACCTACAATGTCCAAGTCTCATTAAGCAAATGGCCAAGAGTTGGATAGATGATTAAGGACACCTCTGGTTGGTGAATTTTTGGTGCAAATCTTTGGCATTGGTCACACTTCTTCACATACTCTTGTGTTTGTCTTCACATACTCTTGTGTTTGCCTCTACATATTTGGCCACCAATATCCTTGAGTGAGGGCCCTATGAGACAAAGATCTGCCCCCCGTGTGGCTTTCACAAATCCCTTCATGTAATTCTTCCAAGAGTAATTCAACTGCTTCAGGGTGTTTGCATAGTAGATGCGGTACAGAAAAAGATCTTTTATACAACTTTTGGTCCTTGGACAGCCAAAACCGAAAAGCCTTTCTTCGTACCTTATCGGCCTCGGACTTACTCTTAAATAAGATGTCTTCCTTAAGGAATAATACTATGGAGTCTATCTAGCTAGGTCCCACCCTAATCTGATAAATGTAAGCCACGTTTCTCCCTACTTCAATAGGCTTACACAAGTCTTCCACAAGAATCACCTGAGGTAAACTTTGTGCCAAGGAGGTTGCCAGCGTGGCAAGAGAGTTGGCATGTGTATTTCTATTTCTAGGAATTCGCGATAAATTAAAAGACTCAAATGTTGATTACAAGTATCTAACCTGGTTCAAATACTCCTGCATTCCGAGATCTCTAGCTTCCAGCTTTCCTCGAACTTGGCCCACAACCAGCCTTAAGTCAGAGAAAATTTTCACTACTTTTCCACCCATTTTCCAAACCATGGTCATCCCTACCAACAAAGTTTCATATTCAACCTCATTGTTTGTGGCCGAGAAGCCTGATCGCAAGGATTTCTCAATTGTGACATTCTCTAAAGATATCAAAACTAGCCCCACTCCAAATCTTCTTTGGTTTGCAGCACCATCAACGTATACATTTCAAGACAAAGGTTCCTGTAAAGAAATTGCACCAACTGATTTTCCATTCATGTTCTGCTTTTCTACTTTCTCTTCTATTGGAGTTTCAACAAACTCGGCCACCAGATCGGCAAGGACCTAGCCCTTAATAGAGGTGCGAGGCATGTACTTAATATCAAAAGCCCCTAGGATCGTACCCCACTTGGTAATCCTTCCTGTGTAATCAGCGCTCCGAAGTAGAGATCTAAGCAAAAGCTAGGTCAGGACAACAACTATGTGTGATTGGAAGTAGTGGGGGAGCTTGCGTGTAGCATGCACAATTGCCAAAATGGCCTTCTCCAGGGGTAAGTAACGGACCTTAATCGCATGCAATGACTTGCTCACATAATAGACCGGCCTTTATATACCACTATCAACCCGTACAAGTACCAAGCTTACCGCATTGGAAACCACAACAATATAGGCAAACAAAATCTCCTCCACCTCAGGTTTGGACATAATGGGTGGCTAGTGGCTGAGAAAGATATTCCTTCAACTACTGGAAGGCTAGGACACATTCCTCGGTCCATTCAAATCCCCTCCACTTATTCAAAAATTGGAAGAAAGGTCTACACCTATCTGCTGACTGAGAGATGAATCGATTTAGAGCAGCGGTCATCCTTGTTAGCTTCTAGACTTCTTTGGGATTCCGAGGTAGCTGCAGATTATTGATTGCTTTAATCTGGTCAGGGTTAACTTCAATTCCGCGGTGTATAACCATGTACCCCAGAAACTTCCCTAATCCGACCCCAAAAGAACACTTAGAAGCATTGAGTCATAGCTTATGCCTTCTCAAGATCTCAAAGATATTCCCGAGGTCATTAACGTGCTCAGATTCCAACTTACTCTTGACCACCATGTTGTCTATATATACTTCAATATTCTTGCCCAGTTGTGGTTCAAATATCCTAGTCATCATCCTCTGGTAGGTAGATCCTACATTTTTCAATCCAAAAGGAATCACATTATAATTGTAATTTCCAATAGGAGTGACAAAAGCTATTTTCTCCTGATCTTCCAAGGCTAAAGGTATCTGGTGGTAGCCTTGAAAGGCATCCAAAAAGCTCATCTGACGATGACCTACAGTGGCATTCACTAACTGGTCTATCTGAGGCATATGGAAAGGTTCTTTTGGGTAGGCCTTGTTCAAATCTGTGAAGTCCACGCATATCTGCCACTTTCCATTTTTCTTCTTCACAACCACAATATTGGCCAACCATTCAGGGTAGAACACTTTTTTAATAGCCCCAGCCTATTTAAGCTTCATCACCTCGTCTTTGACAGCGTTAGAATGATCCTTAAATGAGCGTCGAGGTGGTTGCTTTCTAGGGGTAGCAGATGGATTGACGTTCAAATGATGACAGATGAAGCTTGGACTACCCCCGGAGCTTCGTAAGCATTCCATGCGAACACGTCAACATTCCTCCTGAGAAACTCTACTAGCTCTTCTTTCTCCTGAAGAGGTAGCTGAGCCCCAACCTGAAAAAACTTCTCTGGGTCATCACCTACAATAATTTTCTCTAAATCCTCACATTTCGCCTCCTCGGCTGGCCCATCAACAGGTAACACCAGGGACTTTGAGTGCTATAAACCCCCCTCAGCAAAGGCCAAGGACTCAGCTGCAGGCTGATGCATAATTGCAGCCACGAGGCATTGCCTAGCCATGGACTAACTCCCCGCAAGCTCTTCAACCCGGTCCCCTGATGGATACTTCACTTTCAAATGTAGAGTAGAAGAGACAGCTCCTAGGGCATGAAGCCAAGGTCTGGCCACAATGGCCGTGTAGGGAGAGTATGCATCCACTACAATGAAGTCCGCTTCAACCACCTTTGACCCTGCCTATACGAGCAACCTAATGTAACCCCTTAGGATGAAAACTTTCCCATCAAATCTCACCAAAGGTGAATCATAAGCTGTCAGATCCTCAGACTTTAAGTTCAGCCCTCTATACAAATTAGGGTACAAAATCTCCGCACCATTGCCCTGGTTTACCATCACCATCTTCACATCATACCCTCTTATTCTGAGGGTAACCACCAAATCATCATCGTGTGGCTGGATGGTTTCCATCTTGTCTTCATCCGAAAAACTCAATGCCAGTCGGATCTCCACTCTAACCCTCTTCGGCTTAGAATTAGACTCTTCGGCTAATAGCCGAGCTACTAGAGCTGTAACCAATTCGGTTCGGTCGTTTTTTTTTTTTTATCTAGCCAACCGAAACCGAAATTTTCGGTTTGTAAAATTATCAACCGAAACCGACCGAAAAAGTTGAAAAACTGTCAGTTTCGGTTGGTTTTCCAATCGATTCCGATTTTTGGGCCTAGAGTTTGGGCCAGTTGGGCCTTTGGTTTTTTTCCCAAAAATTTTATGTTTGGGCTTTTTTTTTTTTTAAAGGCAGTATTCAAGCCTCTTGTTTTATGGCCCTTTTATGCTTTAATTGAGTCTTTTTTAGAAATCTGTTTTTGGCCTTTGTTAGGAACCAGTTGTGGCCCAGATTTGGGCCGTCTCTATTTTGGCAATGGCCATCTTTAGGCCTTTTTTAGCTTTCTGTTTTGGCCCTTTGGGCCTAGATTTGGGCCTTTTCTATTTTGGCCATTTTTTGGGCCTTTTTACACATACATAAAGTGTAAGGACATAATTCTCTGGCGGCCCAATAAGGATGTTGGGCTCGCGCATGAAAGATCCCTCACAATATGATTTGTAGAGAGTGGGCTTGAAAAGCTAGCCGTTGGTCACGGGGCGGTGCCCGGTCCTGGTTTTAGAGGAATTCGTGTAGAAAAAGGATTTGGGCTTGAACGTTTAAGCCCTACGGCATCGCATCCTATGGGATGGGCCTCCTCGGACTTGATCCGAGGACCATTAGGGTCTTACCCCGGTTACCCGACGATGGGTTTTTTCTATAATCTCCGGTGTTGTTGAGATGTTCTCCCCAGATCGTCTCCCTTTTTTTGGAGGTGGAATGGGAGTCCCCCTTTCGATTTACTTACTTTCTTCTTTTATACTCATCTGCATTAACTGTCCTCCGTCCACGTGTAGGGTCAATCTTTACAAGACTGATATTTGTCCCATCAGTCTAATCCCAGAATTGTTGGGGATGGTTGATAAGGCTGCAGAGTACGACTCTGTCAGGTGCAGAGTCTTATCTGGAAGGGTAGTAAGGATAACTTCCCCCAAGATATTTTGGATCTCCTTACAAATTCGTTCCTATACCAGTTTTACCCTTTTATTCCGGTGGGACTCTGGATCTGCCGAGGACTGAACTGTCCTCGGCTGCCTCCCAAAACTGTTTTGTACTCTGTATTGTAGAGCTTGGGCCACAGCTCTCCTCGGCTTGGGCCTTCGGATTTTCCAAGAGCAACTGGGCCTGGCCCTTAAATTATTGGGCCCCATAATAGCCCCTCAAAACCCTGCTACCCGACTTCTTGGTTGGAAAGGAGGGTTTTGGTAAACCCGGGCCTTCAGTATGGCTTTATTTAATTCAGCCCTGCATTTAATGTGGGTGGTTTTCCACCTGTCCAGGAAACTCGCCGGTTTACCAGGTATTCCCTTTAATCCGTTCGTAATCTACTCCTGCCGTTTGGCTGTCCAAGATGCGCCTTTTTTCTTCGGCTTTTCTTCATTCTATTGTATCTTTTTTCTTTTCACTTGCATAGTTAGTTGTAATGTAAGCTTGTTTTAGCTTTTCACTGTACACTGTACTGTTCATTTGTCTTAATAAAAGATAAGTTCATTTCTTTACACATGCTTTTCTTCTCTGCAACAACTACTTTGCGCATGAATATTAAATGTAAGCTTGGCCTTAATAATATTCCGGGCAGAAAAATGCCTTAACGCAGATTCCTACCAGTTTAAACTCACAAATATTATCGAGTATAACAAGGGTAAGCCTTAATAAATTAAACTCTTGGAACTAACCGGGATAACCGCTGAGTGCTGCGCGATGCATGCTAGACCAACGTCCGAGAGGGTGGCCGAGTAGCGAGGGACTTTGATTGTGTTTTTGGGTAATATATTGCACTATATCACATCGATCCCTTTGGTGTTGGGGATCCGAGGGTAGACTGGGGGATCCGTGCAGTTTTAGGGATCAACCCTACTGTTAACGGGGAGTTCTTCTCGGATGGATTTTAATGTTCAAGTAACAGTTTTTCTTTTTTGTACTTGGTTTCCCCATAGGCTTGAGTCTGAGGACCATGCAAGGCCTTGGTTCTGTCCAAAACTTGTGATTTTTTCTTTTTTGTACTTGGTTTCCCCATAGGCTCGAGTCCGAGGACCATGCAAGGCCTTGGTTCTGTCCAAAACTTGTAAAATTTCTTTTATGTACTTGGTTTCCCCATAGGCTCGAGTCCGAGGACCATGCAAGGCCTTGGTTCTGTCCAAAACTTGTAAAATTTCTTTTATTCGGTTTACTTTTCGACCATAAGCCCCTATACCAGGGCGGGGAAAGTTGGCTTGAGGCCGGAAGCCCCTAGAGATGCCTCGCCCTTGGCACTGTAAGGCGTAGCCCCTAGCAGAAGCTTATGCCGGAGCAACAACTGTATGTCGCCAGAGTCGGAGGAAGCCCCAGGAATTTCTGCTTGCTAGAGAGCTGACTCCACCGCCACTTGCGCCAACGCGCAAGCCTTCCCACAGACGGCGCCAATTGTAAGGACACAATTCTCTGGCGGCCCAATAAAGATGTTGGGCTCACGCATGAAAGATCCCTCACAATATGATTTGTAGAGAGTGGGCTTGAAAAGCTAGCCGTTGGTCACGGGGTGGTGCCCGGTCCTGGTTTTAGAGGAATTCGTGTAGAAAAAGGATTTGGGATTAAACTTTCAAGCCCAAATCCTTTTTCTACACGAATTCCGTTTAAGCCCAAATCCTTTTTCTACACGAATTCCTCTAAAACCAGGACCGGGCACCGCCCTGTGACCAACGGCTAGCTTTTCAAGCCCACTCTCTACAAATCATATTGTGAGGGATCTTTCATGCGCGAGCCCAACATCTTTATTGGGCCGCCAGAGAATTGTGTCCTTACAATTGGCGCCGTCTGTGGGAAGGCTTGCGCGTTGGCGCAAGTGGCGGTGGAGTCAGCTCTCTAGCAAGCAGAAATTCCTGGGGCTTCCTCCGACTCTGGCGACATACAGTTGTTGCTCCGGCATAAGCTTCTGCTAGGGGCTACGCCTTACAGTGCCGAGGGCGAGGGCATCTCTAGGGGCTTCCGGCCTCAAGCCAACTTTCCCCGCCCTGGTATAGGGGCTTATGGTCGAAAAGTAAACCGAATAAAAGAAATTTTACAAGTTTTGGACAGAACCAAGGCCTTGCATGGTCCTCGGACTCGAGCCTATGGGGAAACCAAGTACATAAAAGAAATTTTACAAGTTTTGGACAGAACCAAGGCCTTGCATGGTCCTCGGACTCGAGCCTATGGGGAAACCAAGTACATAAAAGAAATTTTACAAGTTTTGGACAGAACCAAGGCCTTGCATGGTCCTCGGACTCGAGCCTATGGGGAAACCAAGTACAAAAAAGAAAAAATCACAAGTTTTGGACAGAACCAAGGCCTTGCATGGTCCTCAGACTCAAGCCTATGGGGAAACCAAGTACAAAAAAGAAAAACTGTTACTTGAACATTAAAATCCATCCGAGAAGAACTCCCCGTTAACAGTAGGGTTGATCCCTAAAACTGCACGGATCCCCCAGTCTACCCTCGGATCCCCAACACCAAAGGGATCGATGTGATATAGTGCAATATATTACCCAAAAACACAATCAAAGTCCCTCGCTACTCGGCCACCCTCTCGGACGTTGGTCTAGCATGCATCGCGCAGCACTCAGCGGTTATCCCGGTTAGTTCCAAGAGTTTAATTTATTAAGGCTTACCCTTATTATACTCGATAATATTTGTGAGTTTAAACTGGTAGGAATCTGCGTTAAGGCATTTTTCTGCCCGGAATATTATTAAGGCCAAGCTTACATTTAATATTCATGCGCAAAGTAGTTGTTGCAGAGAAGAAAAGCATGTGTAAAGAAATGAACTTATCTTTTATTAAGACAAATGAACAGTACAGTGTACAGTGAAAAGCTAAAACAAGCTTACATTACAACTAACTATGCAAGTGAAAAGAAAAAAGATACAATAGAATGAAGAAAAGCCGAAGAAAAAAGGCGCATCTTGGACAGCCAAACGGCAGGAGTAGATTACGAACGGATTAAAGGGAATACCTGGTAAACCGGCGAGTTTCCTGGACAGGTGGAAAACCACCCACATTAAATGCAGGGCTGAATTAAATAAAGCCATACTGAAGGCCCGGGTTTACCAAAACCCTCCTTTCCAACCAAGAAGTCGGGTAGCAGGGTTTTGAGGGGCTATTATGGGGCCCAATAATTTAAGGGCCAGGCCCAGTTGCTCTTGGAAAATCCGAAGGCCCAAGCCGAGGAGAGCTGTGGCCCAAGCTCTACAATACAGAGTACAAAACAGTTTTGGGAGGCAGCCGAGGACAGTTCAGTCCTCGGCAGATCCAGAGTCCCACCGGAATAAAAGGGTAAAACTGGTATAGGAACGAATTTGTAAGGAGATCCAAAATATCTTGGGGGAAGTTATCCTTACTACCCTTCCAGATAAGACTCTGCACCTGACAGAGTCGTACTCTGCAGCCTTATCAACCATCCCCAACAATTCTGGGATTAGACTGATGGGACAAATATCAGTCTTGTAAAGATTGACCCTACACGTGGACGGAGGACAGTTAATGCAGATGAGTATAAAAGAAGAAAGTAAGTAAATCGAAAGGGGGACTCCCATTCCACCTCCAAAAAAAGGGAGACGATCTGGGGAGAACATCTCAACAACACCGGAGATTATAGAAAAAACCCATCGTCGGGTAACCGGGGTAAGACCCTAATGGTCCTCGGATCAAGTCCGAGGAGGCCCATCCCATAGGATGCGATGCCGTAGGGCTTAAACGTTCAAGCCCAAATCCTTTTTCTACACGAATTCCTCTAAAACCAGGACCGGGCACCGCCCCGTGACCAACGGCTAGCTTTTCAAGCCCACTCTCTACAAATCATATTGTGAGGGATCTTTCATGCGCGAGCCCAACATCCTTATTAGGCCGCCAGAGAATTGTGTCCTTACATAAAGCATTTTACAAACAAGAAAAAATCACAACCTGCTTTGCATTTTACATTTTTCATAATTTGCTTTTGCTCAACATAAATCCAGAAGTACACATTATAGCAAATTCATCAAAAAAAATCACAACCTATTATAGATTCATAAATCCAAAAATACAACACATAGTAGATTCATAAATCACAACCTATCATAAATTCATAACCTGCTTTTGAGCTTCTATCATACTCATTAAAATACACATCACATATTCATAAATCCAAAAATAACTTGTTAACATGATATAACTTGTCAACAATACATTTGCACAAGCATAACCTGTCAACACAGATTCATAAGTCCAGAAATAATCTAGAGCAAAAAATTGCTCTAGTGCTCAAAGCCTCAAACTAATCTGTAACTTGTTACAAGCACCCATAAAATACAAACAAGATTAAAAAAATAAATTGTACAAGTCAAAATAAAATAACTAGTGCAGATTTCATTACTTCATTAGTAATATGTCAATGTCCACATATTGTCCATATGTCAATACCTACATGATAGCATTATAGCTAAAGACTCAAAATAAATTGGCCATATGTCAATGTCAATGTCAATGTCAACATATACTATCCATATTTAATATTTGGCTAAAGACTCAAAATAAATTGGTTATATGTCATTGCCTATTGCAAAATATCATATATTGTCTATGTATTATGTATATGCCACTGTCAAAGCTCAAAATAAAAGCTCATATCTATACATAGGCCACTGTCTACTAGTGTCTAATAACAAAAAGTGTACATATCAATATGTCAAGTTGTTGTCAAAATAGAAACTAACAAAACCCTATGTCATGATCAATACCACCCGTCCAAAGAGCAAAGAGCAATCTTCAACCATCAACTTCAATAGGTGTTGGTGTGGACATGCCTAGTTCCGATATTAATGCAGCACCACTCACAAATTCTGCAAACAAAAAATGAAAAAAAAAAAAAAAAAAACATAAAAGTCACTTGTACAATAAATATGCCAAGAATCCAAGACATTTAGTTTTTTTTTTTTTTTTTTTTTTTTTAATAAAGAAAGAAGTAGACATGCAGAATGTATAATAAAACAATAAATATGCCAAGAATCCAAGACATTCAGTTTTTTTTTTTAATAATAATAGACATGCATAATTTTTTTTAATAAATAAAGAAATAGAAAGTCATATTTTTTTAATATAACAAATAATAGTTATACCTCCATCAAGCTTTTCAAACTCCTCAACATCATCCATGGCAGCACGAAGGCAGATTGGAGCAGATGAAGGACGAAGCTAGTTTTGACCACAAATGAAGGCTTCCACCATAAGTGGAGATAATGAACTCCGGAAGGGATAAAGGACATGACTAGCCGTACTAAAGGCAAATTCTGAGGCCACAGTGGATACCGGAAATGCAAGAACATGTCGTGCAACTCTTGAAAGCACACAGTATCGTGGGGAATTAACCTTCCACCAAGCCAAAATATCAAAATTATCATCAAAGACATCTTCACAACTTTCTAATAAGTATTTATCAACCTCTGATTTGGTATTTGAAGAATCAATACCCTTCAAGTGCTTCTTAAATCCCATCATCCTCATTGCCTTCGCATCAACCACGCTAGAATCATCTCCCTCCATTGATCCACTTGGTTTTTGGCATTGGGCTTATGCAGCAGCACTAGCACTACTACTCCCCACTTGATTTTGAGTATAAGATTTATACAAATCCTCCAAAACAGCCTTTACTCTTCCTGCTATATCAATAGCCTTTTGCCTCTTATACAAAGTACAAAAACAGTAATCAAGATACCTTAACTTGTATCGAGGATCAAGAACTAACCCTACATATAACAAGTGATTCATATTATCAAAGTTCCCCCAATACTTTTCAAATTTGTTCTTCATGTAATCAACCATTTTTCTCAACAAATAACTATCTTTTTCATGATCCAACTCAATTGTGTCATGAATTGACATGAGCTCCTAAAAGAAAGAATTGCTAGTGACATAATTAGCACCCGAAAACCGCAAGGTTGCATCATAGAAAATTTTAAGAAATTTTGAAAAGATCCTAATCTTTTCCCAATCCACATCATCCATTTCCCAAGCAACCTCATGTCTATCATTTCCTTCTTCCTTTGCCTCCTCCCTAATTGTTATAAGAAAATTTGGATCATCTTCCTCCAATCTCTCAAAAGCCTTTTGATACTTCTCGGCCTTCTCCAACATAATATAGGTATAGTTCCATCTAGTGGGCACATCTAAGCACAACTGATTTTTAAAGTCAACTTTCTCCTTCTCCGCACATAACTTAAATGTGCTTTGTCTTTGTGGAGATGATCTCACATATCGCACAGATTTCCTCACCTTCACTATTGTCTCATTCATTTCAACTAACCCTTCACGAACAATCAAGTTCAAGATATGAGCACTACACCTCACCTGCAAGTATTTATGCCCTAAAATTGTTGCATTCCTATGCTTAGTCTTTTTTTGAATAAAAGAAATCAGTCCACTATTAAAGGCAGCATTATCAACTGTAATAGTTAGAATCTTGCCTATCCCCCAATCAAGTAAACACATCTCAACCGCCTTCCCAAGTGTTTCACTCTTGTGATTTTCCACTAAACAAAAACTAAGAATCATCTTTTGTATTTTCCAATCACTATCTATAAAATGGGCAGTGAGACACATGTAGTTCAAATTTTGAACGGATGTCCATGCATCTGTGGTATGGCAGACCTGCTGCTCTCTTAGGGCTTCTTTCAGCTTTTGTTTCTCATCTAAAAACACCCTAAAGCAAGTTTTGGCAATTGTTATGCAGCAAGGGATTGGATTGAACCTAAGTTGGGTAACAGACATAAACTTCCTAAAACCAAAACCCTTCACAAACCTAAAAGACAACACATCTAGAATAATCATCTCTCCCAATGCTTTCTTACATTCCTCAAAATTAAACACCCAAGGCACAAGTTTACCACTACTTTCTTCTTCTTCTTTAGGTTTGAATGCTAGGGTTGATTGCTCTTTTTTGTCTTCCCTATAAGGATATTTCAAACATTGTGATTGTATGTGATTTCTCATGGTTGTAGTGCCATTTAACTTAGTGTTACAAGCATAGGTTGTATTACAGTAGTTACAAGCTGCCCTAAGTTTCCCTCCCCCCCCCCCCTTCAATAACAGTGAAATGACCCCGAACAATAGATCTTTTTTTACTAGTGTTACCTGCACTTGGTGGGAGTGGGGGTTTGCCTTTGTCTTCATGCACATTGGTTGCCCCTTGACTCACTTCATTGTGTTGACCCTCTGGGATTTCTATTGTTTCATTCATCTACAATATAAAATAAAACACAATAAGTTAGCAACTATAAAAGTAAAAAATAAAAAATAAAAATTTAACGCCAAAATGAGTCTAGTTTAGAATTTAAAAAAAAAAAAAAATACAGTAACAATAACACAATAAAAGCTAGCAACAGAAAAAGAAAAGAAAAAAAAAAGGAATGAGAAGGACTCTAGTATACAGCAACAAGCCGACAATAAACACCTCAATAAGATAATAATAAACACATCAACATCAAGGCAATAATAAACAAATTCCATAACAACATAGTCAATTATTAACAAATACACCAACATCATAGTTAAGCACACGAGGTTATTGATTTTAAAATCTGTAATATCAATAAGAAAATAACAACTCAACATCACAGTCACAGATTCACAGCATGTCAACAACAATAAACAAAAATATATCAACAATAAATAAATAAAAAAGCAGCCAACTTTATATATCAGAACACAAAGGCAAATAGTTAACTTTAATAAAGAAACCAACTAGCACAAGCAGCCAAGCACATGGGTTATCGATTTTTTCAAAACCCTAACTTTATTTGCATATAAAACATTAAAACTTGAAAAAATAAACATCTTGATCTTATGTTGTTACTACAAAATAGAGATTCACTATTTTCAAAACCTAAAACACAAAATAAATAGAGGGTCAGAAGGTATCGAGATTTTCAAAACAAAGACTCACTGTGAGATGAGAAGTCGATGATCAAGCCAGCACGGAAAGGGCGGCGGCAGAGGGAGATTTAGCGTGAAACGGTGAAAGGTAGGGATTGTGGAGTGGAGGTTGTCTGAAGTGAGAAGTTTGAACGTGAGAGAGAGGAAAGTGTGAGAGTGAAATCTGAAAAATGTGGGGTACGTAGGGTAGGGTTTTCCAACCTTTTGATTTTATACTCTAATTAGTTTCAGTTTAATTAGATATTTACTTAGTTTAATTATAGGTGATTAATCTAATGGGTTTTAAAATGCTATGTTTAAAAAGATAAGCTAGCCGGATCATTTGAATTTTGAAATGAAATGATGGAGGCCCACTACCCAATTGTGAATCACTGAATTGTTTTAAAATGAAGTGATGGATGCCCACTGCCCAACACAAAGCTACCAGCCAAAGCATATCTTTTTTTTTTTAGAATAGCCAAAGCGTATCTACTTGATCTCAAAGAGTCAGAGTCTCAGTCAGTCAAATATTTACAAAATATTATATATTTAATATAAAATATAATATAATAATATATTTCGGTTCGGTTCGGTTGGTTTGGTGTATTAAAATTTGCCATTGAAAACCAAACCGAACTTTTTGGTTTTTTACATTATAAAATCGAAACGAAACCGAACCAAAATTTCGGTTCGATTTCGGACGGTTTGAAGCGGTTTTTTCGGTTCCTCAGTTTTTTGCACACCCCTACAAGAACCAGTCCTCCCAGGTGCAACAAAGATGACATTAATTGTACCTAATGGGGGCCTTGAAGAAGCATTCCCCTGAGCCCCTGACCTTGATTGGTCTCCTTGTCCGTTGGGCCGATACAAAAACTGGTGTAACCTTTTTTCTCTGACTAATTACTCCAGATGATTCCACAGAGTTCTACAGTCTTCAATGGTATGTCCCCGCTCCTAGTGGTATTGGCAATGGAGGCTCTGGTTACGCCTCGAGGGATCTCCTCCCATTTTGTTTGGTCATTTGAAATATGACTTATTCTTGATCTTCTCCAAGACTTGATGCACTGGTTCTCGGAACACAGTGTTAATCACCTAAGGAACCGCAGATCTAGATTGTCTCGCAAAATCCCTACAAGGTCTGTTATTGTTGTATCTGTTCGGCCTAAAATCCCTCATTTCTTGAGGGATAACCTTACCCTTCCCCTTACCTTACTGTTGGTCTTCCTCGATCCGCTTATACTCATTAATGCGATCCATAAGCCGACGAACACTCCTTATCAGCTTCTTGGTCAAGGATTTTCTCAAATCATGCTTAGTGGGTAGTCTGACCTTGAATGTTCTTATAGCCATATCATTAAAATCCCCATCAATCTTATTAAACATCTCCCAGTACATGTCCGAGTACGTTTTCAAGGTCTCATCTTCTCGCATGGACATGGACAATAGAGAATCTAAAGGCCGAGGAACCCTACTACATGTAATGAAATGAGACCCAAACGCTTGTGTGAGCTCCTTGAAGGAGTTAATAGAACTTACACCTAGACCATCAAACCACCTCATCGCCACAGGCCCCAAGCTGGATGGAAATACCTTGCGTATCAAGGTCTCATTTTTGGAGTGTACAGTCATTCTCTGGTTGAAATGACTTACGTGCTCCACAAGGTCTATACGACCGTTGTACATGGTGAACGTGGGTTGGGTGAATTGCCAAGGAAGTCTCCCCTCCTTAATCCTACTTGAGAAAGGTGATCTAGAAATTTGTTTGAACGCTCTGCTCATCGCATCATTCCCTAGGCCTTTGGAAGATGAGCTTCTATTTCTGTGCTTATGGTGGTAGTCTTCATCATACGAGAAAGACTTACTAGGGGGGTCCTTAATCTTTGCCTATAACTACCATCCTCTTCGTCATCAGAAGAGAAATTAGAAAATGAGGGAGTTCGCCTTCTCCGTTCGTGGCGTAGCCTCCTCTTTAAATGATCAATCTCCAACTGCATGGTTTTGGTATTTTTCTCATGAGAGAGGTGGCTACCACCCCGAGAATGGGTCTTACTAGTATTTGTAGTATGTATACTCCCTTCCCGATCTCTCCTTCGCTCAAAATTGACAAAATGATCTTCACGTTAGGACCCTATAGATTCTGCCTGATATGAACTTGAACCTACCATCATTAAACGTCAGGCTTACAATAACACCAGAATTTCCCACAAATGGCGCCAATTGTAAGGACCAGATTTGAGTCCTTGGCCCAAAAGGTGGATGGACTTAGACCCAAAAGGCCCAAAACAATAAATTTGTAGAGAGTAGATTGGAAAACTGGGCTTTAATGAATCAGATCTCCACTAAAGTGGATTCAGATGACAAGATAATGAAGATAGACAAGTTTACACTAAAAAAAAATCATCCTCAGCACAATCCAAGGAGATTAATTCTTATATATTTCTCTCAAGTTTGGTTACAAATGCAATTCTTGATTGCTATAGTCTTTTGCTCTTAATTTCTCGATCCCCTTGTCTCATTGCTTCCTTCTCCTTTTATACTCTCTTCCTCTTTCATCTTTACCCTCCATGTGCAGACCAGATGGTTGGTGTTTGATACTTGTCTCATCAGCACCTTCTTAAAGTCTTTATGTAGTAGCTGTAAGGCTGAAAACCACTGTTTAGATATCACCTTCACTTTAATACAATCAGAGAGTTAGCTGCAGAGCATTTAATGCGGTGGTAGCAACTTTCTCCTTAGATATTTTAGAACTCCCCTCTGTCCTTTGTTTCTGCAATGCTTACCCATACTAATAGAACTTCCTAGAACAATCCCCTGGATGGTAGACCACCTCTACGGACCTCAGCTTTGGTTAGTCGAGGAGGCATTCATCCTCGGCCCAACCTCCTAGGCCATTATGATCAAAATTAACTTCTTCATTTACTAACACGGGCTCCCTTGACAATGTTTACTCCTCCTCGGATGACCCCTCGTTCTCGGCTTGGGCCTCAGGCCCAATATATACATAAAAAATGAGCTCTTAGGCCCAATACCCCTACACATCTAAACTTAAAATAAATAAATAAATAAGAACAAAACTTTTAGTTTGAATTTATTGCACTTCTATGTAATACTATAAATGTGTACAATTTATTAACTATTACATGTATACACACATACAATTTCTTCTTATTCAGGTAAAAAAGACTTTCAGTCTCAAAAATAATGTTCTAAAAGTAATAAATTGAATCATATAACTTCAAAACTAACAAATTATACCTTAGTCCATTAAAGTGGAACAATATTTGTGTTTGTGGTTTAATGTAGGATGAGGATTTAATTTGTTATTTTTGAAACTATAGGATTCAATTTGTTACTTTTGCAATTATAAGATTTAATTTGTTAATTCCTTCAATTATAGGATTTAAAATGATTTTTTTTCCTTTATTATATTTTCACTTACGTTGGTTTTTACTTAACAAAATATAAACTTAATTAGTGTACATATATACTCTTGTTTACGTATATATGTGTGAAAAATAGGAATTTCATGTGTGAAAACATTATGTTTTGTCATAAAACGCATTCTTTGAGAATATTTTTATTTAACATTCTACCTCATCTTTTAATTAGTGTCATGTATCACTCTTTTTTTGAAGGGGAAATAGATATTATTCATTTAACTTTCCACCTAAGTACAACATTCCACCTAAGTAAAGGTATAATATATTGATTCATTTAACCTTTCACCTAAACAAATGTTTTAATTAATTATTTTATTTTTTTAATTTAACAATAAATAATTTTATTTCCTAAGTATTTTAACTTTTAATGGGCAACCACGTAACAAGATATGCATATATATATATATATATATATATACATATATCTTTCATAGCAAAAAAAAAAAAAAAAAAAAAAAATCCCAAAATAAATAGCAGTTCTACGATAAATGGGTTTCCAACATGTTAATGCCATAAAAATTAATGAGTTAATTGATAAATCTTCAAAATAAATCATGTCCAACATATGTTACTTCAAGTTCCTAATTAATAATTTGCTTACATGTGTTTTGTACAAGTCCAAAAAAGGTTAAGCCCACTTAGTGTGCGTTTGGGAAGAGATTAAAAATTAAAATTATTTTACTATTCAACTTATTTTTGCTACTATTCATAGGCCCCACTGAACTTTTTAGTACTATTCATGGACTCCACTATACTATTTCAACTAATTTTTACCTTTATCTACGGTAATTTCAGTAATAAATTTTCAGTTTCAGCAAAATAAGCGATATCCAAACAAACCCTTAGAATAGTGGAGTTAGGTTTAAAAGGCCTAATGCAATCAATTTGTTAGAGTATAGGCTTCTGAGGTCAATTTTAATGCACTTTTATGGTCCAATCGCTAGGTTAATGGAGAAATGGCTGAATGAATCATAAAAAGAGGAACTAAATCTGGAAATAATACTAACTCGGATTTGGCCGAGGAGCAAATGTTCATAAAAAGTTCCAAGTCCTTAATACAGGATGGTTCTACACAGTTTTTATATTCTCTTCTCAGTTTTTTAGTCCTTCATTTGGAGTGGTTTCCTTTCCTTATATAATCCATCAAATTGCATCTGAGCCCTCTACTTGTACAGCCAAAGGCCTTAGTTTGGATGCTTGTCCCATCAGGGCTCTGTTGGAGGCGATAGAGTGTGCTGTGAGCTGTGAGATTATTATTCAAGGGTCATTCATTCATTAATGCGGCCGACTGAGTTGGTACAATGCATTAAATGCAAAGGTGATAGCTACTTTACATGGATATTTCACCTCTTCTTTACTTGCACGTCTCTACCATCTTCCTCGGTATCCTATCCTTGATGCAAGTGGCCTGCTCAATGCTTCCCGAAGTAGGCTTGCTCATTGGGCTCTTCAGGAAGTTGGCCTCTTCGTCCTTTCTCCTCAAACTCTCATCCATGGGTTGGGTTAACACCTAAGCATAGATGGGCCCTTCCATCCCTCTGGCCCTATTACATGCTTGGATCTTACCCCTCCCACATGTTTTATTCCAAGCTACAATAATTTGCAATGTAGTGCATTATTTAAGTAGGAAATAGAATACTCCTCCTTTAGCCTTACATCTTAACAAAATCTTTGATTATTTGTTTGATTATATTAAGTTTTTTTTGCCACTAGAAAAATATATGCCAACACAAACCTATGTCTATATAAGATTTTAAAGACAGAAATCGCTCAAAGAGTTATCGTTGGTTACCAAGAAAAACAAAGGGAATATCAAAGATAGTCACTAGGTTTGAGAGAGAGAGAGAGGATATGAAGATTTTTTAAGGGTAATAATTGTTTTAGTGCGTTTACAATACAAGCGTAAATAATTTTACATTTTACATACACATGAGCCACCAAAATATGAAATCAATTTTAAATCATGGGCTTGTGTTCCAGATAATAAGACACATCAAACTTCGTGAAATTCTTTGTATATGAGGATTTTCCACACAATAAAAATTCAAGCTAAGATAAAAAGGGTTATTTTAAAATGAAGGTGGCAACAGAGAAATAATATAGATAAAAAGGTAATAGTCAACAAATTTTACTCAATCAAATGAAAGACTAATTAATTACTAGATTGTGTTGTTTTAATTAAAATAATAATAATAATAATAAAAGTATTAGATTGTGTTAGCTTTGCTAAGAGTCTTGTAATTTAATTAGCATCCCGTTGTGTTTCAAACTAAAATATCTAGTCGATGAAATATTATTTTTGGTTGATTGTTATTGAGAAACCAATGTTTGAAGGGCTTAGATGAAACTGGGATCACAACCATTCCCTAAAGTAAGCTTTGTATGGCCTAAACTCAACCCCTAACCAATACATAGGTGGTTTCAAGCAATGAGAATAAAAGGATGAATCATCTACAACTATGATGGTTAAGAAAAATGAAAATTAAGTTTGAGATTTTGATTTTTGGCCCCTACACAAATTGAGTTCATGCCTTCATGGCCGTCCACGACAGACAGAATATGATGCCATCCGCCTGGCTCGCAACTTCGCAAGTATTGACTAGATAACGCTTCTGTTGTTGCAGAGTGTTCTTTTTCGAGCCTTTTCATTATCAAACTCCATTGAAGAATTCTATTCTCGAAAAGCTCGGGCTAGTGGTAGTGGAGAGTGGACCCTTTACCAAAAAAAAGAAAAGAAAACAAAGCTGAGCCAAAACCAATCTCGTGGACTTCCAATTATAAAGATTCTGTTCCCAAACTTTAATGCTAGATTCTTCTGTCCATAGTGGTTTACTTTATCCTAGAGGACAATTTGAACGATGTATTATTGTATGAGCATTTTAAAGACAGTATATTTCTATGTCAGATAAAGCAAGTTCTATTAGATTTAGATCAAAGGAACAAGGTTTTTTATTTTTAAGAAAAGGGATCATAGGAATCTTTCGTAAACAAAAACCCAAATTGTGATTTTTTTTCATTGTGAATAAGGTAGTGTTGGTTATTATTGACTTATTGTAGAAATTAATTTAGTTTTGTATTATGTAAACACAAACACAACCAAATTCAATTATAAAAAACATAAACAGATGTTATAAATAAGATCAGAAATCGAATTTGTACACAATTAGAAATCTGTAAAATAAATAGAATTACACATAGTTCGGATACGTAAAGAAAAAAGATGCACATCAAGCTTGTATTTGGCACAATTTCTTTAAACAAATTTTGCCTCCTCACAATTGGTACTTTGAGACGCTTGAACGTTTGTCTTGCAAGATACAATGATAAACAAAACTGAAAATAATGCACAATAATAGACATTTAAATAAATAATAAATAATTATTTAATACTGAACATCTCAAAGAAATTGCCCCCATATGTATATAAATTTATAAAATGTATAATTTCTTTCCTATGTGAGACTCACAAATTTTACCACTTTAAACCATGTTCGAGTGAACACTTTACAAGCATTCATATAAACTCGTGCAAACATTAATTTGTATTTTATTATAAGAACTTACTTTTTTATATTTTACATAACTACTTTTTAAAAACACTCGTATTAGAATCTATTCTAAATTCCATTTCATTAAAATATATAATTTTCTTTATTTTTTAATTGTTTCTTTTTCTCCACACAAAATAACCATCATCCATTATCTTCATTCATACTCGGGATACGTTAAAAAAAAACTAAATGCAAAATGAAGAGTGTCATTGTAAATTTATACAAGTATTGTAGCAACTTTGCTAACTACACATCTTTAACTTGACTGATGTGGGCGATTTTGGGGCTTAGATGTGTAAAATTGAGCCATTTTTCTATTTTGAACTGTCTAATGCAAATGCTCTTAAATAGTCAATTTCTCATTCTCTTTTTAATAGTTTTGGTTAAGTGACTACATGACATCAATTTTCTCATGGAGGATAACATGTTCCAATTTTATCCTAACTCAAAGGACGTGCAGATCCCACTTTAATTTTGACTAAAAACATTCAACCAAACATTTGCTAAAATTAATTTTTCCAACATATATAGTGTGGGTACCTAAGGCATGCTTAGGCATGCATGGCAACGTCCTAGGCATGCAAGCAACGTCCTCGGCATGCTTGGCAACGTCCTTGGCCAACCTCGGCATGCTTGCAAAGTCCTAGTCGTCCCACATTGAATAGAAATCCCCCCACTTTTTACCTTATAAGCTTTGAAGCGAAGTACCACTAGCTCTTTCCGATGTCGGCCAAGGACGTTACCAAGCATGTCAAGGACGTTGCCAAGCATGCTAAGGACGTTGTCATGCATGCCTAGGACGTTGCCATGGGTACGACGATGCACAAAATTGATAATAAGTCAATCATCCGAATCCATGGTTAGGTTAGAAACTCACAATGATCTCCAATAACTCTTATAGAGTGTAAGAGTTAGGAAATCGTATTTTCACATAAATTTAAATTGTGATATCTAGCTTAGCGTTTATATAGGGGTCTAGAGTGACCATATTCGCTGGAATGTAGGCACTGACATATTGGAGATAGTGGATTAGTGGCACTGAGATCATCAGGTTCCAAGTCCTATACTTAGTGGGTACAAAATTGTAGTAGAACCTTCTGGCGTGATATGTAGAGTAAAATGTTTGTTCAAGGAGCTAAGTGTCCTAACTCATCCATCCATGTAGGTGACAGACGAGCAACCTAAGACGAACGAACCATATAGCAAGGTGGTTAACAATCGTTCAACTGGTGCACGTGTTAAATAAGGAAGCCATGCCAGACGAGTGCCAAGTCAGACAAGTGTCGTGTCAGACGAGTGAAGGGTGATGGACGAGACATGTTGAAAAGCTCCGTATTAGGTAGTTGGCAAATGAGCATGTAGGTGACGAGTGAGCATGCCGAACGGGTACTTGTAGAAATATTCTTTATCAATTATAATTTTATAAAAGAACGCAAATTTGAACCCAAAAAAAAAACAATGTACAAACTTAGTCAACAGATATTATGTGTTGTATATATAGGATTTGGGTCCGATACATGGTCCAATTGCAGTTTAATATGAGGTAAGTTAAAAAAGTTTTAAAATTTTGTAATCTAAGAGCACTTACTTTAGTGAGTGTATAATAGAAAAAATATGTCAAAATCAACATAGTTTTGCCTAAAAATGACCCACATCAATCAGTATATAAGCGTATAAATTTAAATGGTTATTGTAGCAAACTTGTAAAGAATAATCATGGTTATTGTCTAAAAATTTACAAGTTTGCTATAATAATCATGTAAATTTACACCGACATTATTCATTTTGCATTTAATTTTTTTTATTCTTTCTTTACATATCCCAATGATAAAAGAAGAAAGTGAATGGCGGTTATTGTATGTAAAAAAAGAGAAATAATTTTAAAAAATCAAGGAAAATTAGTATTTTAATGAAATGTAATATAAAATTAGAAATTTTTATTTAAGGTGTTTTGAAAAGTAAATATGTAAAATAGACAAAGTAAGTTTTTATTATACTAATACAGACAAAAAATTTTGGAAGCTGATGCAAATACTTTTTTAACTAGATTAAAAGTGAATTTTTTTAATTTTCAATTTATAGATAATTGCACGATGCAATAAGGCCAGATCTCAATCTATGTGGCTATTTCTTCTTCCGATGAGGCTATGAGTTATATACTTATACTAGTATTACACCCATGCGATGCATGGCTTAATCAAGAATCATGTGTAAACTAAAGAAAATAAGAAAATAATTTTTAATTTAATTGAAATTAAATAATTAAATAGATAATTAAAATAAAGTAAAGAGAAGTAATCTTTTATTTTAAGTTATATAATGAATGCATGTGTGTAAGATTAAGTTTTTTTTTTTAAATAATAATATATTAGTCCAAAATTAACTATGTAACTAATATAAAAATAGATGGCTAAAAAAAATATATAGGGAGTCTGCAAAATAATATATTAAGGTTTAAAGCTCAAGTAATCACCACCACATATTTAAATGACAAAAAAAAAATCTTGAATTCAATAATTAAAAATGATAAAAAAAATATTTGAAAGCTTATTGAAGTAGTAACCTCAATTTAATAGTTAAGAATTAAGAAAACCTAAATTATTAAACATTAAAAAATAATAGTAGAGAGACTTACATGAGAATTGATTTTTTTTCTTTGAAAGCGAGGGAGGAGGCACCGAATTTCACCCTATCAAATATATGTGTATTATGAAATAGAAAAGAAAAAAAAAAAGATCCTATCAAATATTTGTATAATGAAATAGAAAAAAAAAAATGATAGAGTTAAATAACCTTGGAGAGAGAGAACTTGTAGCTTTCACTATAGGCATCCTTAAAGTATCATTTAGCTGCAAATATTTATTTATTTTTTTCCCAACTGATTTTACTATTAAGAGATAGTACAGTTTCAAGTTAAACTCGAATATAAAATCTCATCAAAATGTTCTCTATGATCTAATCTCAAGTTGTAATATACTTGAAGATAAATATGAAAATAAAAAATAGTTGATAATCTTATTTTTAGATAAAGGTAGGCATAACTGATATAGATTTTTGCATAAGCAAACATAATGAAATAGTGCAAACAATTAAATCTTTTTTTTTTCAAAAGATAATGATTTAGTTTACAAAATTTTATCTTTTAAAATTCCATATGTTAGTAGGATTATAGGAATTGTCATTGAATAAATAAATAAAGATACAATTGAGAAAAGTAAAAAAAAAAAAAATGTTAAAAAGTACTTGCAAAGAAAAATGGTATGAAAAATACACATGACTAAGTTTATTACCTTCATTTGTATTTCACAACAAATTTATTATGAAATAAATGTGCGCAATCGATGTAGATGAGTTTGCAGTTTTTTTTTACAACAAATTTATTATAACAGCTTTAGCATCCTGGTTTGTTGAAGTATTCATAATTCAAGAAGATTAGTTTATTGAAACAAATTTATTATAAAATAAATGTACACAATTGAAGCAGATAAATTTGTAATTCAATACAAGTTTATAATGTAAAATAAATGTATGACTATATTGGTTACCTTCAATTATTCATTACTTATATGATCTATTTGCAAGAATAGTATTTCTTTGTTTTTTGTTGGCTGAATCTACAGATCTTGATAGTCGTAAACTGATAATGAATTTTCATTTTAATCTTGCTAATGATTATAAAATACACAACCAAACTGTATGCATATTTGAAAGATAAATCAAGTGCACGTAAAGTATAAATTGTATGCATAATTGAAAGACAAATCAAGTGCATATAAAATGTAAAAAAATACTTGTCTATGGTGGTAGTAATGTCTTCCATGTCAACCTACTTCTAGGAGAGGGAGAGAGATTTTTTTTTTTTTTAAACTGAGAGAGAGACTTAGTTTGAAAATTAAAAGAGTCAATATATAATGGTAAAATATTAATATTTGGAAGTGGTATTTGATGCGGATAAGATTTCAATTGTGATCAAATTCATCTTCTCCTTTCTGTTTTTTTTTTTTTTTAATAAAATTTTTATGTTTTATGCGTCTTACTCATTACCTAATTAGTTTTTTTTTTGTCATTGTAATTCATTTTAATTAGAAGTTTTTGTATTCCTGTTTTATCTAATCAGTTTTGGGAGTGATATTTGATTCAGATTGGGTTTATATAATTAGTTTTCATTCATCTTTGTAATTAGAAGTTGATACGAACAAAAAGTCTAATGTTAATCTATTATTAGTTGAACAAAATTCTATAACAGACTTTTTTTTTTTTTTTTTTAATAATGCACTACGTTGTTGCTTTTTTTATATAATACAAAAAATTAAGAATTAGATGTTGCTGCAATTCAAGATGCACTAGATCTCTTTTTTTTAAGTGTAGTATATGTTGTTGCAATTTAAGCTGCATTAGACAATTTTTTTTTTCCAGTGTGATAATTAAAAAATAAGAAGAATTAGATTATACTACTTCTACATTACTGCAATTTAAGATGCATTAGACTTTTTTTTTATATAAATGTTTTCTTTTTAAAATCTAAAAATTTTAAAAAAAATTTTCAATTTGGTGAAGTCACTTGGCGTAACCACGGCGTCTAAGCTCAACTGTTATTACATAGTATATGATTAGAATAATTAAATTATTGGGCTTAAAAGTGGCCCAACATCTCATGGGCCTTTAATCTTTTTTTTTTTTTTTTTTAGAATGATGGGCCTTTAATCTTAAATGCCGCACGGTGATTTTATTTATTTATTTGTTGGGGTAATTACACTAAACCCACATGTAGTTTGACCCGAAATCACTTTGCTTATCCGTGATTTAAAAAGTGTCACTTTACCCACCTGAGGTATATTCCATTTGTTTTCTATAACCCACCTCTGTTAAAATCAGGGATAAATAGGTATTTTTGCTCAAATTTTATGTTTCTCTCCTCTTAAAACAAAAAATAGCACAAAAATGCAAGAGAAACAAGATCAAAAAGTGGCATTGGTCTCTCTCTCAATTCACATAAATCTTGAACATGAAGAACATACCCAAAAAAATAAAACCCAAAGCAACCTACACAAATAACCGAACAATACAATATTGATGAAATTCATAAATCAAATGGAAAGCTGTACCAAGCTCTATTGAACAAAGAAGTGCAATATGTCGCAATTTTGAATACATTGATGATGATGGAGGTGAGAAAAGGTAATCGAAAGCAACGGTGGTGATATTCTATTCACTCGTCCCTTTCCCTGAGTCTCTTTTCCTCTTCTGGCTTTCTTTGATTCGGATTAGAAGGAGATTTAAAAAAATAAAATGAAGAACACAACTTTGCTCAGTGAAAAAAAAATTTTTTGAATGAAACCCAACGACAAACGATCACCGATGACTAACCATTAGTAAAATCCACGAACCCATAACCACCGTCCACAGACCATTGACCACAGACCATCAACAAAAGCCACAAACCCATCAACAAAACAACAGTATTGACATCGGCATCAGTACATAAACACAAAACTTTGTAACCATCTGCCACTAATAAACCCAGAATCAGTGATTCAAACCAAAACCCCTAATGATTCAAACCAAAACCCAGAATCAATGATTCAAACCAAAACCTAAAACTAGTGATTCAAGCCAAAACCAAACCCAGAACTAGTGATTCAAAACAAAACCCACATAACCAAAACCCATAAACCTCCAAAGCCGATCCACAACAAAATCAAAATCCTCTAACACCAATCCTAACTAAAACCCCCAAATCATTGCAAACCCACCACTACAAAGGCGAAGAGAGGAGAAATCCACAAAGTGAACCCACCAAATCAAATATTAATTTTCACAAAACCCTCCCTTTTGATCTTGTTTTTCTTGCATTTTTGTGCTATTTTTTGTTTTGGAAGGAGAGAAATATAAAATTTGAGCAAAAATATAAATTTACCCCTGATTTTAATGAGTTATGAAAAACAAACCAAACATACCTCAGGTGGGTAAAATAACACCCCTTCAACTATAGGTAGGCATAGTAATTTCGCCGAACAACAAGCGAGTTTGGTATAATTACCCCCTTATTTTTTTTTTTAACCCTCGCACTGGTAGTCTCGTTCTTCCCCTAAAATCTTTCGCGCCAAAAAAGGACTTATTTACCTAGTGTTCCCGCCATTTTAAGACCTTAATTCATTCCCATCCTGACCCTCAGATCTCAACCACAACCAACCAACGGCTGCAATTTCACGAACGAAGCAGTCTCTCTCTCTCTCTCTCTAACCAGTTCTTATTCTGTGTTTGATTTTCACAGAGCGATTTTGTTTGTGGAATCTGAAAGAGAAAAAGTAAAGGTGTGTAGTACTCAAAATGACCAAAGAGGAAATCGAGAATGGAACCGCAGACATGGAGATCGATCAGCGCGAACTTATGAACGGTGATCGGAGCGAATTGAACGCCGTTCCCGACGGTTTCAACGCCAACTATCTCAAAGTCTATTACGGTAAATTACATATATATTTCTCCGATTTATATTCTTTAATTATTGCTTCTGTATTATACAAATCTAGCTAGGTTTGAATTTCAGTGTGAATCTTCAATTTTTTTTTTTACTTAATTAAATAATTTATTTGTTTGTTTGTTCAATTTTGTGCCAGGAAAACTATTTCCGCATGCAGATATATTCAAATGGATGTCTTATGGAAATGGTAAAAAATCACATTTCCTAACATTGCTCTTTGTGTGTTTATGCTTAGAAATTTTGTATTTGTTTGGCTAAAATACTGTTTTTTGTCCTACATTTTGCATGAATTTAATTTTTCAAGCCTAAACTAGAAGTTCAATTTCGTCCTTAAACTATTGAAAGGCATTTAGTCCTTAAACTTTGGAAAATATCTTTTTTCATCCCTAAATTATTTATAAAAAAAAATAGTTAGGTTGAAAAAGGTTCTTGAAAAAAAAATTAGGGATGAAAAAGGAAATTCGTGCAAACTTTAAGGATGGAAACAATATTTTAGCTTATTTGTTTCTTTGCTGAATATGTGCTGGATTGGTGTTTATAGATGGGAAGCATCCTGGCTGTGATGAGTCCTATTTCGGCCGGAGAGAATTTTCTTTTACATTAGATAATGACATTTATCTGCGCTTCCAGTCTTTCAACAGCGCGTCCCAACTTGAAAATTCCATCAAGGAGAAGTGTCCATTTAAAATAGATATTGGGCCGGTGTACAGCGTTGATGTAAGTTGAATTGTTTTAGCTGTTAGCGAGCATGGTTTAGTAGATAATTTAGTTATATCTAGTTGGTTTTCCAATTTATACTTGCTTGTTTAAATGAATGATAGCAACAATTTTGGTTTAATACACACTTGCCACATGTTAAAAGTTTTCAATTTTCTTATAGTACATGTAATGACTTGGGTTTGTAATTAGTACATGCATGATTTTGGAATCAATTTTGTGTATTGATGTTTGTTAAGCATAACAAAGCCTGGAACTAAATGCTAGGGTTCCTCTCTGTGGTAATGTGGTCTATTGTGAATTGCAATTTTTGCCCTTGTTTGCCTATGTATTAACATCCCTATTCTTTTTTTAATCACTTATATTCTGTAGCCTGCAAAGAGGCACGCGTATGCACAAAGTGGCAATAATGTTTTCACTCCTGTGGAGAAGGAGCTTGTTTTTGATATAGTAAGTTGATCAAGACATTGGATTTTTTTTTTTTAATTGTTTGATTGGTAAGTTACAAATGCACCAGTGGGTGGCGGGATGGTCTTGAACTCACTATCTCACCCTCCACTTCGCTTTTGCAAGAGGAGGTGCCATTTGAGCTAGAGCTCATTGGCAAATGTTTTGGGAGTTTTTAAATAGACAGTATTTTACCGAATATTTGAGTGTGTCGACTTGTTTGAGATGCTTGATGTAGACTTATATCCACAGGATATGACAGACTATGATGATGTTAGATATTGCTGCTCTGGAGCTGATGTTTGCTTAAAATGCTGGACACTAATGACAATTGCCATCAAAGTGATTGATCCTGCCCTCAGAGGTATGGGTTTTATTATCCATATGCATCAAGTAAATAGAATAATATTAATTAGTATCTGATGTCTTATATTGACAAGTTAGATGGATGTTAGATCTTTCAGGGACTGTGTTTTAAATATACACAATGAAAGAGGCTCCATGGTAAACATTTTAGGGGGCTATTAATGTGGAGACGTATTGCTTGAAAGTTACTCCCCAATTCTATAATTTTCAACCTACGTTAATGAGGAGGGCTATTATGTAGAGTCAGAAGCTCTCCATACTTGACTCACAGTATGAGATCTTAAAGAAACACTAGTTCATATGCTTTTTCTAACAAGAATCCATACATTAAGGAGGATATTGAATACTGGCTTTTTTGTATTTGGAACTCATGGGACAATGTTGGACCTATATATTAATTCTTTTTATTATCATATTTTTTACTAATTGTATAGTCATATGGTTTTATAGAAGCCTTATGTTTTCAGTTGATTGATTTTCCACGTTGCTCTAAATAATTTGTTGCAGATGATTTTGGTTTTAATCACATTCTCTGGGTATATAGTGGTCGACGTGGTGTTCATTGTTGGGTTTGTGATCCGAAAGCAAGAAGGTTGTACATTAAATAATCAAATTCTGAAATTTCTTTTTCAAGTTCTTTGTTCACGATGCTCAAAGATTCAAACTGTATTGCCATTACTCCTGTAGGTTGACAAATGAACAGAGGTCATCTATTGCTGAATATTTCCGTGTATACAAGGTGGGTTATACTGTTTTGACAAACTTTTAATTTGGTGGAATATTTTTTCATAAAGTTTGGTGGAATTTTCTGTACTCTGATCAGGGAAATGAAAATAGTCAGAAAAAGGTGTCTTTAACAAGTTCTGCCTTACATCCGTTCCTTTTGTAAGTGTTAGTATGCATTGACTTTTTAATTCTAGGCCAATTGTATCCTCTACTAAGACATATTCCATCTCTACAGGAGATCATACAAAGTCCTGGAGGAATTCTTTGAGGGAAATTTGCTTTCAAATCAAAGCTTATTTTCAACTGAGGAGAGATATGAGAAGATCTTAGAAATGATTCCTGATGAATGTACACAATTTCTTTGCCCTTTTCATATATAATATGTTCTATGCTCATGGTTAGTGAAGTATTATATGTGAAGCTATCCTTGCAGCTATTACTTCTGAACTACGGGGGAAGTGGCAAGACAACAAAAAGTCCTCCATTTCAAAAGAAAACATTAATGTTGATCGATGGAAACATGTAAAAAAGATACTGAAATCAGGAAAACAGAAGGTATGGAATTTCTAGTGTAGCACAACTATCTCTTGCTAGGAATCTTGTAATCAACGTTGGACATATGTGCCACACTAACCTAGTAGAAGAAAGTAGAAAACTAGGATGTAGACAGGGATTTTAATTTTGTATTTCTCTGAGGCAACCAGATGCCTCAACTGGAATAGGGGATTTTTCAGCCATCTTTGAGATCACTTTATTTCTTTTTGCCACTTGGTTGATATTATTGGATTCTAATAACATAGAAATTGCTTAAAACAATTTGATAGAACTGATGTCAGCAAAGTGTTTTGTGGATTGCATTGTATGATTGTCTGGGCCTAAGCCTAAGCTGTTGAATTCTTTTGTGATACAATTGGTAGACTGCCCTTTTTTCTACAAATGTGCACATCAAATCGTATCAAATTTTCAGCCTTAATTAGTTCATCTTAGATAGGGCCTTAATTGTTGTGATTTTTCTTAGGAACAAAGAAATTAAGGAAGGCATTAAGCCTAGTGCTCGTTGCTGAGTTCCATCTATGCAATGGATAGCAAACAGGCAGTGGAAGGGATTTGAAGGCGCTGAATGTTGGAATACTTAGGATAACCATGGTTGTGACAATGGGTTAATGATGTGTTTATGGAAAGACTAGGACAAGAGCTTTTATAATCTTGTTAAGGAATTTTAATGGAAACTTAATTTTGTTTTACATCTTTCCCTATTTCAGGCACCAGGACTGGGAAAGTGTGTTGAAGAGATTGTATTCTCTTTTAGTTACCCTCGACTTGATATGGAGGTTTATGCTATTACTCTTACTTTTTCAAAGTGTACATTCTTCTCAGGATCATAACTTGATACAAATAATGGTTGTATACTCCTTAGACAATCAAGCCTGTTATATCTGACATATGTATACTAACTCTTCATCTGACCTATCTGTTGTTGGTATTAGGTTTCAAAACACATGAACCATTTGCTAAAAGCACCATTCTGCATACATCCAAAGACAGGTTAGCACCTGGAGCATATGCCCGCAATCCATATCAGATATTAGTGACCATTTTTAGTTTTTTTTTTTTTTTTTTTTACTTGAAAATATGCTGCTAGATAATTTTTTGGAAAATATAAAGGGTTTTGTTTTGCTTTGAATACCAAAGTTTTTAAACCTAAACTAGTAATATTAGTTATCAAATACTAGTGATGAAAGTTATATGCTTATCATAAGAAACCTCTGATAAGTAATATTTACTGCCATCTGTTATGGTAGATATTGCTTAGTTATGTGGCTCATAATGGTATTGTATAGTAATTTATTCTCATTATTCCAGGTCGTGTTTGTGTTCCTATTGATCCGAATCGTTGCGAGGAATTTGATCCTACTGCAGTACCAACCCTTTCCAAGGTACTTTTGATGAAATAAATTTTTATTTATTCATTTGAATGATTGCTTGCCAGGAAGATTTTTCAATCCAAGGTGAATGGTTTGAAAAATTCTCATCCTAGTTCAATTTATATTTTGTTATAATGATGTAGATCTTGAACTTCTATATGGAATTTGTCTCTTGTTTCTCATGAAGTGTTATTTGATTTTGTTGAATTTACAGCTCTTAGAGGAAATTAACATGGGAGGTTTGGGAACAGATGATGATGGTATGTTAATACAAAACTAGGACATTATTTACAGTTTTTCCATTGCCTTTGCATCACTATTTTAGCTACCCAAATTTTTATGCGTCCTATCAAATTTTTGGTGGTTCACAAAAAGCAATCTGAAAATAAAAAATAGTTGATGCAAGGGTGGGGCTTCCTTTCCATTATGGTTTTCCTTAATTAGTATGGGACTTGATGACATCTGGGAATTTGAATTGGAGGTCATATAGTTGTATGGCTGGTCAACTTCTGTTTTAGGTTTTGCAGGGTAATCCCTTTTACTGCATGCTCACTTTAATATAGATACCATTTGGATTTTTCTCCAGTATCACTGATGATGTAAATTTTGTTGCTTGACAGCAGAATGGGATAGAACCTCACTTGGAAAATCAATCAGGTTTTTCAGATCATCATTCTTGCAGCCTCTACTAAAGTCTTGCAAGGTATGCCTACTCTCTCTCATTATCCCTTTGTATGTTGATTTAGGAAATTGCCATCAGAATTGTCTTGGCATATAGCTTATTACAAATTTTAGGCAGCATTATTGATCTTTGATATCATGGTCCTTGGGCTATGTTTTGAACTATTCTAGGCTATGCCGATTAAGAATATTCAGTGTTAGATAAAACACAGACTTTTTGTGAAAGGGTAGGCTTTGTTAATGCTCCTGTTAGAACTTCCTCAGCTACTGCTATCCATACAAGAAACTTGATAAACAAATTTCTAGCTTTTCAAAATAAAGTTTTCTCCCTCCTTTGTCAAAGAATGTCAAGAAAGTTACTTATACATGTCTGTTTCCTCCTCTTATGTGTACGCTTAACATGCAATATTAAATGGATGAGCCCCTTAAATAAACATTCTGTTGAAGATGCTAGTTTTGGTGAGGAAACATTAGGTTAACCATGCAATTTATGAATGTTGCAGGAGGAGATAGAAAATTCTTACAATGCAAAACTGCAACACTCAAAGACTTCTCTGACCTGGTAGTGCTTTTCTAAGTTTCTAATCAGCTTGTATCCGGCCATTAGAGGTCCTCTTATTTTATGTAAAATTTTTTTTTTTGAGGTGCTATAATCATGATGAAATTATATACCATATCTTGTCCAGAAAACAGGATCAACGTGTTGTGTAGCTTGCTGGTACCTTTCTTTTGTTTACTGTAAACTGTGGTTAATGCCCATGCAAAATTTCATGTAGTACTCTGCTGCTACAATATTGCAACTTGCAAGAATGCTTCACTTTTTTCAAGACCTGCCAGTGCGCCCTTACAAAAAAAGAAAGTGCATGTTGTGGGTCACCATTTAGCAGAAGATACTTTTCCCCAAAAAAGAAAAAAAAAAAAGCTGTTAAAAGAGATTTTCTAAAGCATTTAAATTCCACTGATTTCATTACATTCCCTTGGATGTCTTATATTTCTTGCCAATAAGTGGTTCAGAAGATTGTTTGATAAAGATAGGGCCATATATGAGCATGAACAAAGACTGCTGGAGCTAAGTTGAGTTTCGCCTAATTTTTCCTGTTGTGATGTAATTCTCTCATACCGGAGCATAGAATTCATTCCAGTCATGACCAGAAATCACTGTTTGTAGAAATTGCTTAATAGTTTGACTGTAAGAATGACAATTTCTAATCTACTTGCATGTGAGCCTATTACAGCAGCTGCCTAATATATCAGTTATCTCAAGAAAGCTGCTAAGAATTTTTCTCATGATTCTTTGGAGTTATCTGGTGTCAAGCTTACTTCTCCATCATCTTTGAAATTTACTTCTAAACTTATAATTACTTAGAAGTCAAAAAGTAGGCAGTCTTGCATCTTATCCTGTTAATTTGCTGCTTGATAAAACAAATCCCTTACAATTGAATTAGGGCCAATGAAGATTTAACTTGAAATTGACATTAAAATTCACTTGGGGTCACCATCAAGTTTGCGTACTGAATTGGGCATTTTATGGTCTATTTCTCAAGGATATTGGAAAAACCTCTGAGATACAACCAAACGAAGCACTTCAGTATCACCTTTCTTTTGTGTGTTTTCCTACTTTATTATTGTCATTTGAATAATAGCCCAACTTTAATTTCTTTCATCTGTAGCTACCTTCTATCATATATCAAGCATAGGAATCACAATGGCACAAAAGTAAGATACTGCACGGAACTGCTTACAATTTTGCTGTAGTTCTAAATATCTTCATTATCTCTCAGTCACTCGAATAGGGCAGTGGGCACAGGACTTGGACCACCTCTTCATACACAGCTTCTTAATATTTAAGAGGCATGGAGGATTAGCTATGAAACGTGGGCAGACTCTTAACTCTCAGAGATAAGAGATCAGGTTGTTTTGTTATTCGTCATTACACTGGGCATACCGCATACGTCATGTGAAACGTGTAATTAATTGGCAGGAATTAGGTTTCAAGTTTAGCCTTGAACAGTTGCTTTATAACACATTAACATCTGCTTGGAAATGTATTTATTAGTATAAATTAATACAAAAACTATAAGACTTTTATTACAGAAATAACATAGAAATAGATTTAACTAACAAGTGACCACGTACAGTATAATCTTACATCACTCTGTGTAGGAGGGTAACTAGCTCAAAGATAATTCTTAAAGCCTTCAAACAAAAAGCAGAAGGCTAAAACATAACCTAATGGCCCCAAACTAAGCTAGAAAAAACCCTCACAAATCGACATTAGATTGGAATAAGAAACTAGGAAATTAAAGCATCTGCCTACAGACTACGGACCTCATCACCACCATATACACTTAAAAATCCTGCTTCACATTCAAAGAAAATTCCTCCAAAACTTGCAAGCATTTTGACAATTCAGCGTCCGAAACACATAGTCCTCTGATCAGCAAGAACTTCCCAGATCAAGTCGGGATCAAACGAAGGCATCTTTGCCAGTGAACAGCCTTCTAAATCTGATTCCTCTGCCAGTGCCATTGCCATTGGACACTCTGTCGAAACAGAGGAAGGTGAATTCTCACACTTCCAAAACCCATCTTCAGAAACTGCAGGTGATAACAATTCACTGCCCCAACTATCACCAAAAACCAATGGTGACAGTGGCACCGATAACGATGACGAAGACGATGATGAGTCCACCTTCATTTTTTTCTCAATTTTACTACTAGTACTGCTTCCATCACCACCGCCACCACCTGTGCTTTTCTTTGCATTCTTTTTAGCTTTCTCTCTTTTCACCTTTTGACAAATTGCTTGAATTTTAGCATCAACTGAGCTCTTCAAAGCATTCAATCTAGCACAATCTCCGAATCCTAACTTACTTGGATCCTTAAGATTTGGGAAATTCAAACGTGCATATTCGCCACGAAGCTTATAAGCGGCACGATCATAAGCATAAGCCGCGGCTTCTGCCGTCTCATAAGTACCCAACCAGACTCTCATTCTGTTCTGGGGTAGTCTAATCTCAGCAACCCATTTGCCCCAATGTCTCTGTCTCACTCCCCTGTATAGCTTTTTCTTGCAGGGACTTTTGTAACTGCTTGTGCATACAGAGCTCTGAAGTGGGATATTCAAAGAAGTATGATTAAGCAAACTGCTTGGTCGGTTTTCTTGCCAGAGTTTTTGTAGAAGATCTCTCTGGTGGAGATAAACAGAGGAACCCAGAGGCTCAAAAACAGGGTTAGTGATAGCGTTTGATGGGCTGCAATGAGAGAATATTGAATCCAAGGTGCTAGTGCCGCCTGTTAATATAAGTTGAGATAACGAGGATCGGATATCAGCACCATCAGTGTTTGTAAGAGGAATGTTTTGGTCTTGGTTTGTATCCATGGTTATGGCAAAATTTAAAGCTTTGTTTTCAAGGAAAAGTGGAGTATAGAAAGGAAAAAAAAAAAGAAGTTGGAAAACAACGTGTAGGAAACAAGGACACTAAAAATTGGTCCTTTTTTCCCCTAGATATGATGAAAATTGATAACCAGAGGTTATGGGCAAAGGAAAACAGAGAAGATATGAAAGTTTTAAGCAAAGGAATTATGTGGATTTGTGAAAAACTCAAAAGAGATATTGGGTTGTTCACAGAAGAATAAATTTTTTGGGTTAATAACCTTTGAGAACAGAGATCATGAGAGGAAAGTTATTGGAGGAACAGAGTTAATCATGGAGGAAAGCTGAGGTACTCAGGGAATAGGAAATGGAGGAGATTTTTTTTTTTTCTTGGTATTGAAAAGAATGATTTTGAATTACCATGCTCAGACTAAGTTTGGTCTGCAGCTTTGGTGGTATTTATAGCTGCAGAGTGCAGAGTATAACAAATTTTTTTAATTTAAATTCCAAATCCAAATCCAAGTTTGTAAACACAACCATAAACAAATTGTTACATAAAAAAAACATCAGAAGGGTATTGTTATAAAGAGCTCCCACAAAATAATGCGGAAGAAATAGTAGAGAGAGACGTACACATTTACATTACACATTTAGGCTAGGGCCGACTGGGCCGTTTGACAAAAGTTAACATTTTGACTCCGTGTGGTCCCCACTAGACCGTACTTCTATATCTTTATATCTCTCTCTCTCTCTCTCTCTCCCCCTCTCTGTGTCAGTACTGCCCAAAAAAGCCACTTTATTGATTTATTACATAGACAGATTCAGCTCCTGTAAAGCAATTAAAGTCCACACATCATAACTTTTGTGCCACGCGTCTCATTGCCAAACAGATCTCTCATCTGCTTTTCTTTCGTCTCGTGCAAGAGAAATTTTTGCCTTTTTATCCGCCACACTGCCTTTCCTTAACTCAACTTCGTACCCCGGAACCTCCATGCAGCTTGGCTTATAAATTATAATTAGCTATCTCTAACCCCTAAACTTCTTTCAAGTTTTAACCGTTCAATAATTGTTCCATATTTTGATTGAATTTTTGAAGAATTTTTTTTTTTTTTTTTATCAATTTGGAGTTCATAAGTTTTATTTACTACACTGTCAATTCATAGGATTTTTCAAATTGCCAGTGAAATAATTTGAACAATATGTGTTTAAGTTTTAAATTTATCATGAAACTTTTGATTTAAGTCATATTCTCGACGTACTAATGAGAAAAGGGTTCAAGTTTAATTTCAAGCTTTTGTTACTGAGTGTTTCAAGAACACAAGTAAAGATACATTTAGTGTCAGCTCTACTATATATACTAATACAATCGTCAATTGATGCGGTTGCCTAAGGCCCCAAGTAGAAAAAAAGGCCCCCAAATTTTAATCAATATGATTATATCTTTAATTAATTAAGCCCAAATATTACCCAAAAAATAAAATAATATTTTTTAATCAAATGAAAAACAAGAAAACAGAGAGGGGGAGAATGATGTTCACAATATTTTTCATAACATTTTTATAGTAAATCCTAAGTTGAAAGTTATTATAGGCGGTAAGTGATGACAAAAAAATAATTTCAGTTGGGGGTACAAATTAGAACTAATAACAACTGTAAGGACTCGACTTGAGTTCCTAACCCAGCACGTGGACACACTTAGGCCCAAGAAGCCCAAAACAATGAATTTGTAGAGAAATGGGTTGGAAAACTGGGCTTTAGTTGATCAAACAACGATATATATAGGCTTGATGACAAAAATATAAAAATGGACTATTATGAAATGAAGAAAGAGCGTCCTCGGGGAAATCCGAGAACAATAATTCTGATATAATGTTCTTAGATAGCGTTACAAATTTGATTGTGGATTGCTACAGTATTTCTTCTCTCAAATTTCCGATCCTTTTCCTTGTTCTTTCTCCTCTTCTTTTATACTCACTTCCCCTTTCACCTCCACCGTCCACGTGTATGCTAAATGGTTAGGACTGATACTTGTTCTATCAACCCTTCTCATAAGTCTTCAAGTAGTAGCTGTAAGGTTGAAATACACTGTTCAGATATCATTTATACATTAATGCAGCCAGGGGATTAGCTGTAGTGTATTTAATGCGGAGGAAGCAGCTTTCTACCCAGATATTTTGGGGCTCATCCTTATCTCATATCTCTGCAGTGCTTGTCCACCCCAAATGAATTTCAGGGATTGTCATCTTTGTTGTCAATCCATTTTCCAGGACCTTGGCCCAGTTCGACCGAGGAAGTTTTCATCCTCGGCACACTTTCTGGAGCCTTTAGGACCAAACCCCACCTTTTATTCACCAACACAATTTCCTCTAACGAAGATATCTCATCCTCGGGCGGGTCTTTGTTCTCAGCCTGGGCCACAGGCCCAACATGTGAATAAATAATGCACTTCTAAGCCCAAGGACCCTACAACAACTTAACACCTAAGATTTGTTGTGAAAAATATTATGAATGTAGCACTTTTCAAAAAATAAAAAAGAGAGCACTATATGCAAAAAATTCACAATATTTTTCACAATAGTTGAGTTGACAACCTTTAAATAGTTCTCACCTAGGTCTACCACTAACATCATTCTTTTATTTACCACTATCAACCTTCCACATCAAATATGAAAAGTTTTGTCAAATTTGTTGTGTCTATATACTTTCTAAAAAAGAAATTTTATGTGATTTATGTTAATTAGTAATAATTTTGCATTTAAAACAAGATAATATAATTTAAATAATATTCTATTTTTTAAAAGTCATATTTAAATATATAAAAGGTCTCAATTTCAGTTTTTACCCTCAAATGCATTAAGCCGCCCTGGATACATTTAATATTTTTGTATATATATGTCATTGAAGATCTTTACATTGAAATGGAGAGGTGAACCACTAGTAATAATAATCTATATAAGGCTATAGAAGTTAGAAGATGCGTTGGACTTTATGACTTTTTAAATATATATCGTATATACTTTGGAAGGCTATTTGGCGGCTTCGAGTTCCAAACCGAGTTAAGTCCCTTATGTGGCGTGCTGGGAAAACCTCTTTACCAACTCGGGCTAACCTTGTCAAAAGGAAAGTCCTAGATGATGCGCTATGCCAGGAATGCAAGCTTTACGCAGAGGATACTCTGCATGCGATCTGGTCTTGTCTGAAATTGATTGACACATGGAAAGTTCATTTCGATCAACTGAAGGCAGACGCGGTACACTGCGCATCCTATCTCGAAGTCATTGATAGAGCTTCACTTGTTAAAACCTCTTTCGAGCTTTTTGCAATGACGGTCTCTGCAATTTGGATGCGGCGCAATAAGATCCGGCTGGGTGAAACGGCACTTCCACTAGGACAGATTCCAACCTCGGCTTTTGATGCTCTTCAGGAGTTTCAGCAGCTGCGTCCTACACATGCCAAGATACCACAGACAGCTCGTGCAGTGCGTTGGAGGCCACCACCTGAAACCTGTGTCAAGGCGAATTTCGACAGAGCGGTTTTCTCACAGGATGGACTAGCTAGCATCGGCATTATAATCCGCAATGAACAAGGATTAGTTATGGCTGCTCTCTCACAACAAATTCCACTACCTACTTCGGTGGAGATGGTGGAAGTGCTAGCAGCTCGCTGGGTTTTGGTTTTTGCTAAGGAACTCGGTTTTGACAGAGTGATTGTGGAAGGAGATTCTGCAATCACTATTACCTCTATTAATGGAGGACACATGGATCACTCGGCTTTGGGTCATGTTTTGTTGGATATCAAAAGTTTATTTTCTTGTTTTTCTCATATTTCAGTTCAGCATATTACTAGAGAAGGAAATTGTGTGGCTCACAAGCTTGCTAGACGAGCTACCAATTTTCCTTTTTTGGTCTGAATGGAGTTTGTTCCACCAGACGTTCTTGAGGTGTACCAACTTGATTTATTAAGGATGCAATAATAAGATCTCTACCCCTGAGGGGATTTTTCTCAAAAAAAAAAAAAAAATATATATATATATATATATATCGTTGCGCGTAAGTTGGGTTAATACTAAATAGACCTCAATATTGTTGTATTCAAGGTTAGTTAACTCTTTCGTTAATTTTTAAAAAATCGTTAATTCTTCTAATCGTTAATTCTTGAAGCAAAATTTTGTGATGTTTTTCTACTTTATAAACTCTTACTATTTAGAAATGCTAAAGCGGGAAATTGAGGGGGGGGGGGGGGGGGGGGAAACAAGATATAGAAATTCTTGTGAATGAGAGCAAGCATTACAAATTCTGGTACCAATCTTTATTTTATGTTATATTAAAGCTATAAAACTTACGGTGTTCGCTCCATAATAATTGTTTTTATCATCAATCTAAGACACCGATTGATTTTTTGTGTATACAGGAATTGAATCATGAATTTTTTATTCGACTAAAAAAGACTTTATTAAATGAGATAATAAATTAAAAATAATAATCACAAAAGAACCAAGTTTAGCTGCTGTCTTTTACCATTTTTAGATAGCTAGAATTTTACTATTTTTTAGATTTCTAGAATTGAGAGCTAAGCAAAGTGGGAGATTTGGCAGAGGATCCCCTCGAATTTAGGCACTCGTGCAAGAAATGTTTGCAAGTTGCCTATTGCTATATCCCGTTGCTTGTAATTTCATTCTCCATCTATAATGTGGCATGTACCACTCCCGTGTGCAATTGTCAATCACTAATGCATACTTGCATAAAAGAACTTTGTGCAGGCATTCTTTTTGAATTATTGGTCCTTTTAAGACCTAGGAGATGGAAACAAATCACACACTAGCCTGTTAATTTCACATGTTAAAGATATGAATATCTGAAACTCACATGCCTAAACTGTACTTTCACTAGGCAAGCTCTTGCACCGCCCCCCCCCCCCCCCCCCAAAAAAAAAAAAAGCAATTATCCAAGCTGAGATTAAATTCTATAAGGATGGGGTGTAAAATCCATGTTTTATACCATCCAATAAGTGATTGCCACATCAGTATTTTATTTAAAATTCAATACATTTTACCACACCTAATAACATCTCAATGAATTTCTAATTTGGTTGGATTTATATATGGGTATTAGAATTGATTGAGTGTGATTGTGTTTATTCTTAAATATGTGATAAAATGATGTGGCATGTTAGGATTGAAGGGGTACAACATGGGTTTTATATCACGTCCTTATAGAATTTAATCTCATCCAAGCCTAGCTCTGATATTGTTAGCCATATATAGGGAGAGAAATTTGTGTTTGACAAAGTGAGATTTTTTTGTTGTTGTATTTTTTTTCCAGGAAATTTGGATCAAATTAAATGAACTCCCTAATCTTCTAGTATTAAATTGGAAGTCCCTAAATTTTGAGAAATAACTGAATTGCTCATTATGTCTAAATTTTAGTCACACTTCTAAATTCTTTATATTATAATTTTTTTAATAGAAAATCTGTTTGAACTAAAATTTAATTAAAAAATTACTTTAAATTCATTTATCCATAAAGGTTTAGATAGAAGGAGCAATTTGAGAATTTCTTAAGGTTTAGGAGCTCATAATTTTAAATTAAAAGATCATGGTATTTGTTTTTTTATCCAAATTCTAGGGGTGTTTGTGTGTGTATCAATAAGCTTAAGGTGTGTGTTTAAATTTATTTTCATTAATTCATTTTTTTTTAATTTTATTTATTACATAAAAGTACAACTATAACCAAAAAAAAAAAACCCTTCATTTTCTTTTTTCTTTTTTAAAAATAAGCTTAACCAAATTGAATGTAAGACCACCAAAATATTCACTTATTTCATGTGATTTGTATATAATAAAAATATTATCAATAATTCAAGAGTCTTATAGTTTAAATAACACTTCTTAGTATTTCTAATAAAAATATCCAATATTCAAATTTTTCTTCACATGTTTTAATTACCTAATTATAAAAAATAAGAAGTATTATCAATAATAAATTAATGTAAATATGATATTATATATAGTATTATACTAGTGACAATTTACCATTTTTACCATTTATTATTATTATTATTTAAAAGATGTATCTTTAACATTGTTTTCTATATATATTTTTTCCCCTCCGATTGGGACTTGGGATGGAGCCACACTGGTCGAAGAAGGTGAGACCTTCTCTAAAACTCTTCCAAAAGGGTCGCTGAGTGGGAAATGTACGTATCATACCGTAGTGGACCCGTCCCAGCATGGTGCATTAAATGCGTAAAGGTAACGTTGAAATAGTAGTAAAGGATGGGCTTAGGGTAGTCTTTGAAAGACAAAGCTCATGAGAAAGGACCACCCATCATCCATGGCCTAGACACAACAACAACAACAAAAAAGCTTTTGCAATATTTGCATTTCCACGTGAATAAACCTAACAATCGTCTAGCAGTCAATCCCAAATAGTTTTCTCAGGCCAACAAATAGTTTTCTCACTTTGCCCTTGTTATATAGACTCATCGTTTTATTTTCATATATGTTTAACGGTTTACATATAAGATAATACCATAGAAGATTAAGTGTTGCATTCAAAATTTTAAGTGTTGTCATGTTTTATAGAGGAACAATGAAGGATTTTGTGTACTTTTCCCACAAGTAAATATTCTATTGAAAATTGTTGTCAATTTTAACATAAAATGAAAAGCATTTTAAAAAGGTTACTGTGTTTTTTTAATTAACAATTGTATTATTTATAAATATTATATGATGATTGCTCTTTAATTACTATAAAAATTAATGCCTATCACACTAGTCTTATAATGAATTAATGATCACTCTTTTTATCATAAAAAATGTAGGTAGATTTTGATCTCAAATCCCAACTCAACAACAATACCAATTGAAATATCCGTTAGAATTGTGATTAAATAATTAAATTTACAATAATTTAAACTTTTGAGACAATAAGTAATTTAACATGATATTAAAATATGAGATTATAAGTTCGATTCCTGTTTTCTCCATTCTACCTCCTAATAACTTAAATTTTTTGAACAATCGACAATTTAACAATTTCAAAAACCTACCAAACTATTTTAAATCAAAATATAAAAATGAGTTCTATATTTTATCTCAAAAAATATATAAAAATGATTAAAGATAATTTTTTCACAATTTATTAATTGGCAAATCATAATTAGAGTAACATCAATTTTGAAATATTTATAAAAATTGCGTATATTTATAATATATCATACCAATAGTTTTTAAAAAGTTAGTACTATATTGACTATTGTAAATAAATCGTAGAAAAAGCACAGATATTTTCTCTTTCAAATACTATTAAAAGTATTTTTTATTTTTTAATTTTTGAAAAAGTATTAAAAGTAATTTAGAGCTAGCAAAATGAGGCATAATTGATATTTGAATTTGATAGGTTTGATACCAAAAGGTTTGTTTTGGCAGTATGTGAATTTAGTCGCACAACAGCGCGCCGACTATATACAAGTGGTCCTTTGCTCTCGAGACCCACATGGTCACACGTCACACCGATTTCATTTTTCTTTGTTGACCACGTGTCGTGTTTTTATTACATCACCGCAATGTGAGACTTTTTAGAATCTCGTGGATTTCTAGCCTTTTCCGGGAAAAGATTTTCTCGGCCACGTAAAGTGTGGCAACTATAAACGATATCTTTTAATTTCTTTGAAGAAAAAGCAAAACGGGGTCGTCGACTTCATGTTATGTTCTCATTTCCCTTTCCATGGTCATCATGGTACAGCAATACTTAAACACAACTCACATCACTAATATTTTTACTTTTATAAAAAAAAAAATAGACAAAAATGCAAAATTGACCCTTTACTTTCACATTTTTTCATTTCAGTCCTCTAACTTTCAGTTTTGTTAATTCAGTTTTCTAACTTTCAATTTTTATCAATTCAAGGCTCTATTACTGCTGTCGTGATTGTTGCCATTAAACCCACTAAAATGACGCCGTTTTGCATGTGGTTTTTTATTTTTCTTTTTCGGAATTAAAAGAAAATTTTGGAAAAAAAGAAAAAGAAAAGAAAACATTAAGGATTTAAATCCCTAACTTTGAGAGAGAGAGAGAGAGAGAGAGAGAGTTCACCAGCGGCGAGGAACCTCACCGCCCCTGCTCGCCGTGTAAACCACCACCACCCTCGTTGCTCTGCCTTGACTGAATCGGTGATGGAGTTTTGAATCGATGATGGGTGTGCCATGAAGACAGTGAGGACAAGGGTTATGGCTTTGTATAAGGGTTTCATTCCAACCATCTCAAGGCAAGGTCCATTCATTGTGGTGCTATTTGTCACACTTGAACAGGTCCAGAAGCTATTCATGGATTTGTGATCATGGCAGAGTTGAAACATTCTTATTAAAGTCTAATCGAGGAACAAAGCAAATTGACATTTTTTTTCCCAAATTTTTTATTCTTTCGTTTGGCCTATGATATAAATATTGCTTTATAGAATGGGTTAGGAGAGCAATGTGATTATTTTAGAAGAAAATGGTTTGTATGATTAAGCTAAAATGTATACCGTTATCTTTAAAAAGTAAAATATTCAAATGCTGTAAAAGGTTGTGTTCTTACTATCAGTTTCAACTAAATTACATACAATACTTAAGGGCGCTATATTGTATAAAACTGACTAGGATGGATTACTCAAATCTTCAAGATTTGGTACAATAAATTAAGGGTGTTCATTCCTATCTTGCCTAATTAGCAGTATCTCCAAAATACAATAGTAATTTACTCTCCACTACTCACCATTAAAGAAATTTTCTGAAAAAAGGTTTGACCAAATAGCTGAAGAGTTTTGGTTCTTTTTTAGCTGCACTAACTTATCATAGGTTAAGACTTCATTCTAATTTTTCCCTTCAATTGTCCCCAAAAGACAAAGAAAGACAAATATCTTGCAATCCTCTGTTTTACCCCTGTTTTTGCAAATTCGCCAAACTATCCTATAAATGCATAAATTGAACAAACCGATTTAGTCAAGGTAAAGCAGCGAGGGTGGTGGTGGTTTACACGGCGAGCAGGGGCGGCAAGGTTCCTCGCCGCTGGTGAACTCAATCTCTCTCTCTCTCTCTCTCTCAAACCGGCTTACACACTCTCTCTCTAAAAGTTAGGGTTTTGAATCGTTTGTTTTGTTTTGATTCAGGGGAAGGGGAACGACGACGCCCTTAATGTTTTTTTTTTTTTTTTTTTTTTCTTTTAATTCTGAATTTAAAAAAAAAAAAAAACATGCAAAATGACGTCGTTTTAGTGGGTTTAATGACAGTAGTAATGGAGCCTTGAATTGACAAAAATTGAAAGTTAGAGGATTGAATTGACAAAACTGAAAGTTAAAAAAAAAAAAAAAGGTGAAAATTAGAGGGTCAATTTTGCATTTTTGCCAAAAATATATATAATCCGCAATAACAAATTTGTACTTGAATGTTTTTATTAAAAATACCAATTAAACTACAAAATTCATTACTTTTTTTTTTCTTTTTAGTTTCATAATTTATGCTAAAGTTGTATGTATGTTATTTTCATATTAACCTATTATGACACTAATTTTATTTTATACTAATTATTTTTTTGAGAAACTTATTTTATTCTAATTAGAAAAATGTCTTATACCTAAGCTAGCTTTTTATAAGGAACACCTATTTCGTATATGTAAGGACGCGATTCGTGGCGGACCGTAACAGTGTCGGGTTCGCACGTAAAAAGGCCCCTAACAATATCATTTGTAGAGCGTGGGTTTGGAAGGCTAGGCCCTGGTTGACAGGCGGTGGGTTTTTCGCGGTGTTCGTACAAGTTTAAGTTTTCCTTCACCCCTGGAGTCTTTCTCCTGGAGGTGGGCTGAGAGGCTCTGGTTTTTGGCCACTTTTCCCAACCTCCCCCTTAGGTTACTTGTTTTTTCCTTTTATATTCGCCTGCGTTCATTGTCCTTCGTCCACGTATAGGGTCAACCTTTCCAAGATTGATACTTGTCCCATCAGTCCATATTCAAAGTCGTTGGGGGTGGTTGTAAAAGCCAAAGAATGCGGCTCTGTCAGGTTCAGAGCATTGAATGGCAGTAAGGGCAGCTTTCCCTGGATATTTTAGATCTTTCTTCCTAGTTTCAGTCCTATACCGTTTTTACCCTTCTTTCAGGGGGGACTTTGGGTCTGCCGAGGACTGAGCTGTCCTCGGCGGTATCCATAGGCTATTTTGTCGAGCTTGGGCCGTAGCCCTCCTCGGCTTGGGCCTTTGGATTCTCCCCGGGTAGATGGGCCTGGCCCATAAATCATTTGGGCCCCACAATAGCCCCTCAAAACCCAGCTGTCCAACCTCTTGGTTGGGAAGGGGGGTTTTGGTAATGCCGAACCTCTTCCTACGGCCCAATCAATTTGGCCCATTAATAATACTGGCGGCTCTTCATCTGTCCAAGAAATGCGTCGATCTATGAGACAGTTTTTGATTTCGCGCTTGATGCGCTCTTATCGTTTGGGTTTCCCAAAACGTGCTTTTAATGACCACTATTTACGAGACTACTTTAATTCGGCGGTTTGTTTTGATGGGGTGGAGAAACGGAACCGACATGTTGGTGTTGGCAGATTCCTTTGGAGATTTGAACTTATTAAATGTCTCCCGCTCCACCCTCTGTATAAGAAGGAAGGGAGGAGGTTATTGTTTTCGTAAAGAATTCCTTCTCATCTTTCTGAGATTTGAAATACTTTGCCTCCCCTAGGGTTCATTTTACCCACTGGTTCACAAACTAAATCGTGGTATACTTTATTATAACAACGAGTGATGCAGGAGCCAAACCCCTCCCATAAACGCCATGTTCCAATAAAGCTCATTATAGCTCGATCGGGACAGGGATGGCGAAGACTCAAAATCAACCTCACCCTTCTTTCAGTCAAAATCCGAAGCAGGGGCTTGTCACGTCCAACTTTCGGCGTGACTGAGTCGAGAACACCTACCATCAGTACCAACTGCTCTCCTATGAGTATACCTAGTATGGCTCCAGTGTGTTGGGAGTCAGGATCGAGGCAGGGACTAAGTGCACCTACTTCTTCCTCTCTTCCTTCACTGGTGCTATCCTCCGTCTCCCTTTCTTAGTCTTCCCAGCACCAGTTCCATCCTGGTGCTTTCACTTCTCCCTCTTTTGTTCCTTTTTCTTTCTTTTCATCTCTTCTCTCTTCTTCTCCTCCTTCTTTACTCATGTCCTCCATCTTCTTCATTCATCCCCTCCATCTTCTTCATTGATTTCTTCCTTACTATTTCCTTCTCCTTCATTCATTTTTTTTTTTCAAAGAAGGTTCTTATCGTAATATGAGCAGTATTGAGGCAGAGATTGGAGAGACTTTGAAGACGAGTTTAAAAGACGCCTGACAGTTTACTTATCTGTACTACGGATGTAATTGTTGCTTAGCAGTTCTCATTTTGTATAGGCTCGCTTGAGCCCCTCTTTGTACGTTGTAATAATTTTTCGTATTAATAAAAATTGTTGTTACTTTATTTCGCATGTTTTGTCTCTATGACTTTTCTTTTCTTTTTTTTTTTAAATTTACAAACGCTGCTCGGCACAATAATATAGCATCTAAATCAATGACGACTAAGATCAAAATACTTGATAATAAAAAGATGTCGCCATAACTTTAATAGAAACGCTTGGCACAATAAGGCCAACAGTGAAAAGTAATACTTACCCCATGCTAGCCGAGGAGTAAAACGAAGGTTTGATGCCGTGTGAGGAATAACCATTTGAAGATATCTCACTCACCAAATGAACAGCCTTCTTATGCGACTTAATGCTGGGGCGTTTCACCACCTTCCTCACAACTTTACTGGTCTTAACCTCTTTATGGTGTTTAAGCCGTGGGTGAAGTGACCTGACATTTTTATCAAGTAACCCATCTTACAAAATTCAAACCTTTCCTTGTCCAAGTATTTGGTTTCCCCATTGGCTTGGGTCCGAGGACCATACAAGGCCTTGGTTCTGTCCAAAACTTGTGATTTTTTCGTTTTTGTACTTGGTTCCCCCATAGGCTTGAGTCCGAGGACCATGCAAGGCCTTGATTCTGTCCAAAACTTGTGATTTTTTCTTTTTTGTACTTGGTTTCCCCATAGGCTTGAGTCCGAGGATCATGCAAGGCCTTGGTTCTGTCCAAAACTTGTGATTTTTTTCTTTTTTGTACTTGGTTTCCCCATAGGCTTGAGTCCGAGGACCATGCAAGGCCTTGGTTCTGTCTAAAACTTGTGATTTTTTTTCTTTTTTGTACTCGGTTTCCCCATAGGCTTGAGTCCGAGGACCATGCAAGGCCTTGGTTCTGTCCAAAACTTGTGATTTTTTTCTTTTTTGTACTTGGTTTCCCCATAGGCTTAAGTCCGAGGACCATGCAAGGCCTTGGTTCTGTCCCTGGGCCCATATGCTGAACGGGCCTGGGCCGCGAATTTACTGGGCCCATAAATTAAGAGGTATTTCCATAGTCTTTGATCACGCGGTACTTTTTGGCGTCCCAGTGTTCGAGGTGCGCTTTCTCGAGACTTCTTTAACCTCAAGGCTGCAGAAGGCGTTGGAAATCGAGCCTGAGACGTTTTGTCTGTAGCGTTCCTTGGGACGCTGCGTGAATTAAATGCCACCGGTTTATTTCTGGGTATAAATGGGATAGGGGGTCACTTCACTTGCACATGAACTCTCATGTTCCCTTCAGAACCATACTTCTTCCATATCCGCGATCTCTCTTTCTAGTGCCACTGCCTCAAAGCAAGATGTTTGAGGCGTGGATGGGGATGAAAGGTCTCCACCCGCTTCAGAGGCACCGAATCCTCAAGGTGATGTGGTATGGACAAGGATGGCACAGATCCAAGCCAGTCCTCCGCCTTGACAGGAGGAAGATAGTATTCCTCCTTCTTTTAGCCAAAATCCGAAGCAGGTTCTGGTCATGCCAGATTTTTGGTATGTCAGAAAAAAGAATTTCCGCCATCAGCGCCGTCTGCCTTGTAGCAGGCAAATTTTTGTGGGGGCTCCCCAACTTCCGGCTCCCTGCACCTTTCCTGTAGATGGTGTTAGCCTGAGGTCAGGTTCCCTGCACATTTTCTTCACCGGTGCAGGCCTCAAGTTGGGTTCTTTTGCTGCCTGAGTTATGGGCGCGCAGAAGCATTGAGGAGAAATAAGGTCTCGAGGCAGCAGTCAACCTCTCCTCTTTGCTACCTCCACGGCTTTATCTTCACTCTCTTGTATTTTTCGTTACTTACGTAGTTAGCTTCAATATAGGCTTTGTCTCGGCTTTTCATTGTACACTGTACTGTTCCTTTGTCTTAATAAAATATGTGTCTATTTCTCTATACATATCTTTCTTCTCCGTAACCACTACTTTGTGCATGAATGTTAAATATAAGCTTGCCCTTAATGACATTCTAGGCAGAAAAATGTCTTAACACAGATTCATACTAGTTTAAACTTACAAATATTATCAAGCATAACAAGGTTAATCATCAATAAATTAAACTCTTCGAACTAACCGGGATAACCGCTGAGTGCTGCGCGATGCATACTAGAGCGATGTCCGAGAACGATAAACTCTAAATCATTCGTCCGAGAGGGTAGCCGAGTATCGAGGGGCTTTGGTTGTGCTTTTGGGTAATATGTTGCGCCGTATCGCATCAACCCCTTTGATACTGGGGATCTGAGGGTAGACCGAGGAATCCGCGCAATCAAGGTATTAACCCATCTGTTAACGCGGAGTTCTCTTTGGATGGATTTCGAGATCTATGTGCCGTAGCTTTTTTTTTTTCTAGATAGTTGGTTCCTCATCCAGGTAGTTGGTTTCCCCATAGGCTTGAGTCCGAGGACTATGCAATGCCTTGGTTCTGTCCAAAACTTAGTTTTCCTCATCCAGGTAGTTGGTTTCCCCATAGGCTTGAGTCCGAGGACTATGCAATGCCTTGGCTCTGTCCAAAACCTAGTTTTCCTCATCCAGGTAGTTGGTTTCCCCATAGGCTTGAGTCCGAGGACATGCAATGCCTTGGCTCTGTCCAAAACCTAGTTTTCCTCATCCAGGTAGTTGGTTTCCCCATAGGCTTGAGTCCGAGGACTATGCAATGCCCTGGTTCTGTCCAAAACCTAGTTTTCCTCATCCAGGTAGTTGGTTTCCCCATAGGCTTGAGTCCGAGGACTATGCAATGCCCTGGTTCTGTCCAAAACCTAGTTTTCCTCATCCAGGTAGTTGGTTTCCCCATAGGCTTGAGTCCGAGGACCATGCAATGCCTCGGTTCTGTCCCAAGTTTTCCTCATCCAGGTAGTTGGTTTTAGGGTTGAGTCCGTGGACCATGCAATGCCTTGGTTCTGTCCAAAACCTAGTCCAGGTAGTTGGTTTCCCCATAGGCTTGAGTCCGAGGGACCATGCAATGCCTGGTTCTGGTCCAACAAAACCTAGGTTTACCTCATCCAGTAACGTGGTTTCCCCATAGGCTGAGTCCAGGACCATGCAATGCCTTGTTCTGTCCAAAACCTAGTTTTCCTCATCCAGTAGTTGTTTTCCCCATAGGCTTGAGCCGTGGACCCAATGCAATGCCTTGGTTCTGTCCAAAAACCCTAGTTTCCTCATCCAGGTAATAGTTGGTATTTCGCCCATAGGCTTGAGTCCCCGTGGACCATCGCAATGCTTCACATTCGGTGTCTGTCCAAATACCTGGTATTCATTTTTCCTTCAATTCGAAGTGTAGTTGTTTCCCCATAGGCTTGAGTCCACCGTGGACCATGCCAACTTGCCTTCGGTTCTTGTCCAAAACCTAGTTTTCGCTCATCCAGGTACGTTGGATTTCCCCATAGGCGCTTGGTCCCAAGTAGACCATGCAATGCCTCGTGCTCTGTCCACAAACCTAGTTTTCCTCATCCAAGTAGTTGGTTTCCCCATAGGCTTGAGTCCGTGGACCATGCAATGCCCTGATTCTGTCCAAAACCTAGTTTTCCTCATCCAAGGCAGTTGGTTTCCCCATAGGCTTGAGTCCGTGGACCATGCAATGCCCTGGCTCTGTCCAAAACCTAGTTTTCCTCATCCAGGCAGTTGGTTTCCCCACAGGCTTGAGTCCGTGGACCATGCAATGCCTTGGTTCTGTCCAAAACCTAGTTTTCCTCATCCAGGTAGTTGGTTTCCCCATAGGCTTTGAGTCGTGGACCATGCAATGCCTTGGTTCTGTCCAAAAACCTAGTTCTCTCTTAGTTGGTTTCCCCATTAGGGCTTGGAGTCGAGGGACCACAATGCAATGCCCTTTTCTGATTCCAACCAGTTTTTCCTCATCCAGGTAGTTGGTTTTCCCCTGGCTTGAGTCCGTGACATGCAATGCCTGGTTCTGTTTTCCAACTAGTTTTCCTCATCCAGGTAGTTGGTTTCCCCATAGCTTGAGTCCGTGGACCATGCAATGCCTTGGTTCTGTCCAAAACCTAGTTTTCCTCATCCAGGTAGTTGGTTTCCCCATAGGCTTGAGTCCGAGGACCATGCAATGCCTTGGTTCTGTCCAAAACCTAGTTTTCCTTCATCCAGGTAGTTGGTTTCCCCATAGGCTTGAGTCCGAGGACTATGCAATGCCTTGGTTTTGTCCAAAACCTAGTTTTCCTCATCCAGGTAGTTGGTTTCCCCATAGGCTTGAGTCCGAGGACTATGCAATGCCTTGGTTCTGTCCAAAACCTAGTTTTCCTCATCCAGGTAGTTGGTTTCCCCATAGGCTTGAGTCCGTGGACCATGCAATGCCTTGGTTCTGTCCAAAACCTAGTTTTCCTCATCCAGGTAGTTGGTTTCCCCATAGGCTTGAGTCCGTGGACCATGCAATGCCTTGGTTCTGTCCAAAACCTAGTTTTCCTCATCCAGGTAGTTGGTTTCCCCATAGGCTTGAGTCCGTGGACCATGCAATGCCTCGGTTCTGTCCAAAACCTAGTTTTCCTCATCCAGGTAGTTGGTTTCCCCATAGGCTTGAGTCTGTGGACCATGCAATGCCTTGATTCTGTCCAAAACCTAGTTTTCCTCATCCAGGTAGTTGGTTTCCCCATAGGCTTGAGTTCGTGGACCATGCAATGCCCTGGTTCTGTCCAAAACCTAATTTTCTCTTTGTGTGGGATCTTGGCTTTATTGGAGTTAGCTCCTCAACCAAGTCCCTAAAGTTTATCCGTACGGTTAACGCTATCAAGTACCTAGTTTGCTCTTTACGGTGGACTTTGGCTTTAAAGGTGTTAGTTCCTCAGCCAAGCCCCTAGTCAAGAAACGTAGCCCCTAGCAGAACTTTGTACTAGAACTCTATAACCAACGGTTAGAAATAACGAAGAAACTCTATCGACCCACATCCTATACCAACACGCAAACCTTTCCCACAGACGGCGCCAATTGTAAGGACGCGATTCGTGGCGGACCATAACAGTGTCGAGTTCGCACGTAAAAAGGCCCCTAACAATATCATTTGTAGAGCGTGGGTTTGGAAGGTTAGGCCCTGGTTGACAGGCGGTGGGTTTTTCGCGGTGTTCGTACAAGTTTAAGTTTTCCTTCACCCCTGGAATCTTTCTCCTGGAGGTGGGCTGGGAGGCTCTGGTTTTTGGCCACTTTTCCCAACCTCCCTCTTAGGTTACTTGTTTTTTCCTTTTATATTCGCCTGCGTTCATTGTCCTTCGTCCACGTATAGGGTCAATCTTTCCAAGATTGATATTTGTCCCATCAGTCCATATTCAAAGTCGTTGGGGGTGGTTGTAAAAGCCAAAGAATGCGGCTCTGTCAGGTTCAGAGCATTGAATGGCAGTAAAGGCAGCTTTCCCTGGATATTTTAGATCTTTCTTCTTAGTTTCAGTCCTATACCGTTTTTACTCTTCTTTCAGGGGGGACTTTGGGTCTGCCGAGGACTGAGCTGTCCTCGGCGGTATCCATAGGCTATTTTGTCGAGCTTGGGCCGTAGCCCTCCTCGGCTTGGGCCTTCGGATTCTCCCCGGGTAGATGGGCCTGGCCCATAAATCATTTGGGCCCCACAGTATAATTTGGAGAGAATTGACTATTTATTTTGGGATAATTTGATTGTTGAGAATGAAGAGATTTAAACTTTGAATTTCTTTATTGAAAACACCAAAAAAATTTCAATTAGTTGAGTTTTAAATTTCTTGACCAATCCCAATAATTCTAAAGAAAGAAAAAGTATTAAAAATAAAAATGTCGTGTTATATATTATTAAACTTATTAATAGTTTGCACCGTCACTTGGGTATATATAATAAGAGTATAAGACCAGGCCAACTCCAACCTTTTTGGGTGTGACATCATGGTGTTGTCATGGAGGAAAGATGACGTCATGCTGACTAGTAGGGCTCCAGCCCAGTGAGCCCACTCACATGGGTTTTGGGCCCATGTGGTGATTTATCAAGAGTTAGGTGACTTCGTCACAGACCTGTCATAAAAAAATAAATAAATAAATAAAAAGGTCCCCCACATATTGTCCATGGTTGTGATTCTTGTGAAATATACAGAACATAGTTATCTCATTCTCAAGCACACACATGGCATGTTAAGCTTTGGATAAGTTTCTCATCCATTTTTTTTTTCCTTTCTAATGTTTTAATGATTAATAAATTTACGTCCACAACTTATCTGATATATTTTATAATTTATTGACTGACAAGTTATAATTGTTCTTTCTCAACAAAAGTTATAATTGTTTAGTGCAAAATGATAGTACTAATAAGTTTATCTCATATCATTAATTACAAAATGATAGTGATATTACTAATAATTGGTTGGTATTCAAGCTCAATAAATTGCAAAAATTAAAATATTGTGATATATGTTTTTGATTTACTGATAGTTAAGTAGAGAGATTTAGATAATATTTTTTCCGTTAAAAATACTAGAATGTGTTAGTTGAATTCCAAGATTCTTAGTTTATGAAATATGTTCATATTTCTACTATTTATGACCTTGAGGCTTGAATTATGTAACTTCAATTATCCTAAACCAATAGAAGAAGATGGAAAAAGACAAGAAAATTTTCAAAATTATTCATTCCTAAGCTAATATAGTCCCCAGTCCCCACTTTTAGTTTGGTAAACCTAAATCCTAGGCTAAAAATATAAGAAAATAAGATTGGTAAACCTAACGTGTCGGTTGCATTGCCTTGTATTTGATTATTTAGATTCCCATCGTGTGTATAACTATTGCTTCAAGAGCCATGTTTAACCGTGCAAAAAAGGATTATATGGCTTTTGGGTGTATCAAATTCCTACAAATCTCTGGTTAATCTCAGTGTAGCCCGTTTGAATTTAGGCATAAAAGTGTCAGAAGTAGGATAATGGGTGTGATCTTTGTCTCATCAAGGTCCCCTTTCTTCACTGCAATGAGCTGTCTTTAGACCTTGGTCATCTTGGAATTCTTCAATTTTATTCTTTTGATAGCATATCTAGGACCAAGTCGGTTTGACAATTCTATTACTCCGATAACATCATGAATTAGACATAAGTTTTTAGACCCCACCTGTATTTGAATTTATCATATAATGAGCAACACCTTTTAGGACTAATAATGGACTTCAGGAAATGATCAATTATAGGGCTGTTCATTTATGATTTTGAGAGATAACAACCTTCTTACACAGTGGCTTTGATTGTGAAATCAAAATTCTCTTTAGGCCTAAGAGGTTTAGGACTTTGTTGCAGCTTCTTGTGCTCCTATTTGAGCCCTTAAATGAGGGTAAGTTGACTTTGAGGCCATGTGAGAGACGTGAAGCGCCGACTGCCCAGTTTGATGTGCCTTCTATGGACCTCATATGATTTGAGAGGTGTTAGAGGACAGGTTGTTCACATAATTATGGTTCGATTCAACTATTTCAGGTAAAATGATATCATTTTCTATGGTTGTTTTTAGTTCAATCTCATTTTCAATATTAGAACTTTTTTTTTTTTAATCTAAAGAAAGATGGCTGATCACGTAAGGATTTAACTTGCATTCAACGCTCCACTACACTGGATGTGACACAAAAATGACAAATATTTTGAAAATAAGATGTGCTGTCTTCTATCTCTTCTAATGTACTACTGGACATCTACGTCTAGATAATTGCTGAATGCAAAAAAGTTTGATTTGTGTCTAATATTTCAACGCATTAGATGCAAAAGATTTAGTTTGCCCATTTATATAATAGACTTGTTGTATGTATCGAAAAAATTACTGAAATTTTCATATCTCACTCACATAACATTTGAGAAAGTATTCTGAACCCACACAACACAAAAACATAAGGGAAGGGTGGTGAATCATAAGGAATCAAGAGATATGCATAGGCTAATGACTAATGAGGTTTTCCTTCAACTAGTATTTTAGGTCTTCGAGGTAATAGTAATAGAAGAGCAGATAGGCCTAGATCCACCGATCCAGGTTGGTCTAGAGACTAAAGCAGTAGAGCTACCCAGCTAGTTGTGGGCCTTATTTTATGTGATTAAGAAATTCTTGAATACACCGATTTGACTTTGAAATTGTGTCGGGCATGTGACTATCAAAAGATGATTAAATAACCTGTTGCTCAGGCCTGAATGACATTGATATGCCTTAGGCCCAGCTCTTTGTCTTTGGTATGAAAACAGACCAACCTTAAAATGAGAAGGGCCCAAGTTCAGAACCTAGAGCATTTACATTTATTAAGTTTGGCACTGAATTTACTCACTCTCTCTCTCTTTTGAACTGGATAGCAATTTCATTGCTAACTAGATTGCATTGGTTTAACCTTTTTTTTTTAACCAAAAAAAGAAAAACCCCTTATTGCAACTTGCAAGAATGTGAGGGGCTATTTTTTTTTTTCCCTTTCTTTTCCAAAATAAAATAATTTCATTAACCAACAAGATTACAAACACAAATCCACCCTAAGAGGAATAGCCCTCACCAAATGAGTGGTTACGTCCTCTCACTTTATATCCATATAAGCTAAATAGCATTCCGATAAGCCTAGCCAAATTTTTAGACAAAAATTATAGTTAAAAAGTTCCGTTTATATTTTAATTGCTCACTTCTTCAAATTCACCTTTATCATACTTTATATTCTTTCTCTTGTTAAAGCATTCACGATTAGGCTCATTCAAGTTTTAATTTGATCTAAAAGTCTCACTTTTATTATTTTAATATATATAGGCTTCAATATTTTTTTTTCTATGTTATTTAAATAATTTTTTCTCCAAAAATAAATAATTGGCACAAATCAGGCTTCGTCAATTTGGGGGGCTTGAGTGGTGTGACAATGTCCATTTGCTGGTTGGGTGGCGGCTTTAAGTGTTTTGGAGTGAATTTTGGATTTATTTGTGAGTAAGCTTTTAGTGGCAGTGTGGCTGGTGAGGGTTTCAACTTCCAATTGGTGACATACTTTTGTTTCTCAATAATGAAGTAAGACTAAGGGCACGTTTGGTAGACTGTAATAAACACTGTAATGTAATAGTTATTCCTATGATTTAGCTATTCAATAGTTTGGTTATGTTTTTATTACAGGGAATAGTCATTCTTTATGAATAGCTATTTTTTAAAATGAGGAATAACTATTCCTCTCTAAAAGGGTTGTAATAATTTCTAACATTAATATATTTCCAAATAAATAAACTTTCCATATTCACCTTACAATTATGGAAATAAAAAAATCATCAAAAAATAACTCATCTCTCTAAAATTTAAAATATATTATTTTCTAGGAAATATATTTGTATGAATGAGTTATTTCCTAAAATAGATCATAAGTTTTATTCTAATATTACAACTCACAACCAAACTAATAAATATGTTTAGTTATTCAATTACAACACATTTTATTCCTGATAATAAAGATTATCATTTCTGTTGTAATCCACATTCAGTGTACCAAACATACCCTAAGTGTTTGCTTGGCTCCAACTTTCATAGTTTTTGTGTACAATTTTTTAAAATTTCACATTTTTCTCACTTTTTCAAAGTATAAGTATACTTTATCACTTTCAACAAAAAGTTGAATAAGTTGATACCAAACACACAAGTATAATTTTAACCTTTTGTCTTATATTATGCAAATAAGCTGTCGAAAATAAACCATTTTCAAATGGACACTAAGCTCATGAGCTGATGAGCTTAAAGGAGATGAGGTTAACTCTTGCTTTTGGCATGGTTACCTCGATGGGAGGGCAATGTGATAATAAAACATTTTAGTGAAATTTACTTGCAATTGCACCAAAAATTCAACTATTCAAGATCCTTTGAGAATTCCTTCTTGACAATGACAATCACCACATTGTCATCATATACCATCGTCATGTTTGAATTGTGTCTAATGGGGGTTTCAATTGTGGGCATGGCGTGATAGAGTTTCTAATAGGGGTTGCAATGGTGGCGTGATGCTGATTTTTTGGTCCCTTTGTGATTTGGGTTTGACCTTTGGTAATGGGTTTGTGCCTGTGGTCTGGATTTTTGTGTTTGGTTGATTTGTTGTTGTGTCTTTAGGTTGATTTGGTTTTTGACTTTTTGTTGTTGGTTGTTCTTAGGTAATGGGGTTCAAGAAGTCATAGGTTATGAATTTATGATTGTGGGTTTGTTTGGGAGAAACTAGTTCAAATTTAGTTACAAAGTTAAAAATGCATTAAGTAATGTGAAGAAATGGTTGGCATCGTTCAAGAAGCATTTATAGGCAGTGTCGGCTAAACCTATAGGCCATTTAGGCCATCGCCTAAGGCCCCCACTTGTAAGAGGGCCCCCAATAGTACTAATATATTATATAATGTTGTGAAAAAAGAAGAAGAAAAAAGTAAGGCCCTCATTGAAAATTGAGAAGAAACAAGTTATTTCTAACCGTTTCTCACAAAGCAAAAAGGCTGAAAAGACATGAAGTCCAATCAAATCACCAAATCTTTAGCTTTCTCAGGAAAAAAATAATAATAATAATACCACATCCAAGTATCCTCTAGATCAAATATTTGTATTGTTGGGCTTTGTGGAGTCTAGTTGTGTTTGATTTGGTTGACGACTCGACCCGACCCGAATAATGTTGCGTGATTTTTAATGGGAGATTTATTGAAGCTTAGTCCCTGGGAAAAAAAATTTTGGCCTGTTTTTGTGTAGAAAAGCGCAATTTTGTGATTAGGGTTTGATTGTGCTTTGTTGCCGTGTTTTTGAGAGAGAGAAAAACTGTAGTTGCTCTTTGTACTTTTCCCTGATAATAGTGAAATCCCTGCAACTCCGTGGACGTAGGCAAATTGCTGAACTACGTAAATATTGTCTTGTGCGTGTGATTTCTCTGGCGTATGTTTTCTCTATTATTATTATTATTTATTTATTTTTTTTTGTTTCTCACAGGTTGGGAATTTGGGTTAAATTCCCTACGTGTACCACATTTCATTAAGAAAACTCATGTTTATTACTTGAAATGTAGAGAGTGAGAGAAAGAGAGACACTGATTTTCTCAATATACAAGTAACAAACTGCAGAAGAAAAGATAACAAATGGCAGAAAAAGAAAGAATAGACAAGTAACAAAAGAAAAAAACACTCACTCTCTCCATCTTGATTCTAAAAAAAAAAAAGAAAACTCTTTTTAGTTGGCTTACTCATCAATTGGTGTTGGCAATAGACTTGGTGTGTTCACAGATCTTCATTTCAGGTTCGTTTTTTGTTTTCTCTTCAGTCTTCCCTTTACCTCTTTGGTCTTTTTCATGGTTTGCTGCTGGGTTTTTATTCTCATTTTTTGCTTAACTTTTGTTGTACTCTTTAGTCTTTACTCTTTTTTGTTTTTACTCTTAAATTTTGATTTCTTTAGTATTCTCTAGAAGACTATGGAATTGACCCACTTAAAGCATTGATCATAGTCCTACACATTATTTATTTATATATATATTTTTTAAGAAATCAGATTTAGTGGTATGGATGGATAGTGGACTGGTCTTAGTGGATCAAATTTAGTATTTTCTAGAAGACTATGAATGTATAATTAAATATAATAAAAGGCTCCGTTTAAAACTTTTGCCTAGGCCCCTAAAGTCGTCGAGCCGGTCCTGTTTATAGGTTCATTGAAGTTGCTTTCCAAAGTTCAGTTTCATAATCTCACTCTTTCCATAGCTTTCACCTAATTTAATTTCATGAACAATTATGATGCTTGGATAAATTTCCTTTATATATGCTAAACTCAATCAAGCTATTCCTTTAAGCAATTTCACTTCAGAGAAGTGGAGAGTCATATGACTCAATTAACATTGTTTGGTCTCTCCCTAATGAAGAATTTGGGATTGGATCCCTTAAAAAAAAGAATTTCACCTTAGACCAAATAACATATCATAATCAAAATTATATGGAGATAGTTTCAAAGTGCACTTAGCTAGCATATTGCTTTAGTTTTATACTTTAAATTGAATATATTCTATGTCGTCCAGTGTGGCTACTGGCTAAGCATATTCCTTGCTTTGCCCCAGAGTTGAACATTTGTTGCTTTAATCCATGCCATGTGACTTAATCCACTAGGCTTCATGTCAATTTCTTTTTCCCTGTTATTGACACGATTTTAAAACTATTTAAAGAAATATATTTTAGATCATGTATTTTTAGAAGTAATAAATTATGTTTTCATGTTTAAAAAATTATCCAATTAAACACTATAGTTTCAGACTTGACAAACAAATTAAACCATGATACTTGAAAATTGTAACAAATTAAAACTCGATTTTATAGCAATTAAGGTTTAATATATGTTGACGGTTTAATTTATTTTCTTTTGAAATAATATGGCTTAATTATTTTTTTGACACAAGATAGAATTTCTACTTTAACCTAATCTAAGTATATATGTATGTGAAGCTCTTTCTTAGATATTTAAATCTCGACTCTTACCTTCCACACTCTACAAATATTTATACTTATAGAATGACCACCGTGCACGGTGGTAAAATGACTTAATTTGTTAAACTCCTTTAAAACTTTAAAACTTTAAGGTTGAATCTTATTTGAGAGAGAGAGAGAGAGAGAGAGAGAGAGAGAGAGAGAGAGAGGGGGGGGGGGGAAATGATAAGGACCAAAAAGACCAAAAAATAAATAAATTTTTGAACATACATATTTTGCCAAATGCCAACCCAATTCGTTTTTCTTTTTGGCCTAAACGATCCTTACGAGAAACTCACAATCACACATAAACATTTTTCTAATGGGAAAAAATAAAAAGAAAAAGAAAAAGTAGACAAGTTTGTTGATGTTGATGAATTTTCCATTTCATGATCGCAACATGCCAGCAATTTCTTTGGTGACTGCTACTTTCAATTGGGTACTTTCAGATTCATTGGTGAGAGGCATGCTGAAAGTCTGAAACGCAACGTTTCGGCAACGGTATTTATTTATTTAAAAAAATTGTAAAATAAATACTGGGTTTTTTGGCTTCTTGCCTTGGTAACGCAGCCACTCTCTCTCACCATGTATGAGTTCAGACTTCTCTGTTACAAAGCTGAGTCTATGTCCATGACAAGCATAGCTCTTTAGCACTGAGCTTATGCCAAAGTACACGCAAAGAAACGGTTTTGTCTTTCAGGTTAGCAATCTCACGTTGTCCCTTCAGTTCATATGTGTGTGTGTGTGTGTGTGTGTGTGTAAAGATTACATTTTTATGCTATAACAAAAACACAATTTATGATGTCTCACTTTTAGTTTGAACATTTGGGGTTCAATTTATTTGAAAATAGGGTCATCCTGTAGTGCAAACAAGTGGGTTTGACTTCAAATATGGATTCAAGTTTTGTTCTTTTAGTGGGGTTCATTGTGATCCTACTATTTATGGATTGTTCTTCTGCTGATTCGAAGGTAAAAAATGAAGAAAGAAAGTTAATTTGATTCTGTATTGTTTCAATTGTTTAAAGGGCTAGTGTTGGTTTAATTGTAGATTTTGGATATAGGTGAATGAAGGTGCAAACAATGGTTTGGGTTCTGTAATTCCTGTACCTTTGAACAAAAAGGATGGTTTGGAAGATGAAAAAAAAGATGGGTCGAACTTGGTTTCGAATCCCACTGTAGTTGACAAGGTAAAGGGAGACCAAGTGGGTGGATCAAAGGAGGATCTTGGTGCTAAGACTGAGATAGATAAGAGCAGTTCAATTAGCCAATCTGAGTTGGGAGAAGTTGGTAGTGTGCAAAAGGGTGAGGGCAGTTCGAGGAAGGAATTGAAAGGAAAGGGGAGTGGTGATGAAAAGCAGAAGTTGGGAGATGGGGCAGAATCTAAGGATGTGGGCAATGAAGGGGATGGGGACTCTTCAAAGACAGAGAGGAATGAGGGTCGGGGTGAAGAATGTGATTCATCTAATATGTGCAAAGTTGAGAAGAAGTTTGTTGCATGTTTGAGAGTTCCAGGGGATGGTATGTATTGACATTTTGTTTCTGAGATTGTTTCTACAAGTTAATTGCTAATCTTACTCAACTTAGTTGTTTGATTGTGACATTTAATGTTATCCTCTCACATTTACATTTGAAGTTAACTCCATAATCTGGTCAAACTTAAAATACCTTGGAAGCACGGACATGGGTACGGGTATGACACAGTGGCACTACAATTTTTGAAAAATTAGGACCTGACACGGCGGGGATACGCATATATTTTAATTACTAAATATAAATTTATCTATATTTTTTAGCATTTATTTATTTTTCATATAATGTTAAACATATATCAATTTAAGAGCAATAATGGATAATAAGTGAGTTCATGACTAATAAATGATGTTTAGAAATTAGAATACAAACCAAGGATAAGATCCAAAAGGGTAAATAAAAGATTATAATTGGATAAGTGTTCAAGATTGAAACTAAAAAGAAATAAAAGATAAGTTCCTCTTCCATATCCTGCAGTTTTTCAAAACAAAAAAAGGACATGGCTGGGACATGTGTGCATAAGTGTCCTGTGTCCGATAGAGGTACAACACCTCAAATAAAGTGTCTATACTTCTTAGTAAAATACTCATTATGTTAGATTGTTTTTGTTTTTTTACTAAATTCACAAGTTTCAACTATTGGACACAATGTGCTGATCACAAGTTGTGGTTATGTGAAAGAAAATATTATTCCATGGTTGCTAGGTGTTGTTCAATCTTTCAAGGATGTAATTTTTGAAAAATGCCTTACTCTGGTACATTACCATCTAATGAACATGGGTTAGGACATGGTGGTAAATCCATAATCCCATATTTAAACACAATGAGATTCTTTTCAACCATTGCATTACCTCTGGACTGTGGCATCAATCTGTATTTTAGTAATTTATTCCAGAAAATTTTGTAATGTAGGAAAGAGGGTTTTTGTCTGTAATAAATTCAACTCCTAATTTGAACCATCTGTCCTTGGTATAAAAATCAAAATGAGGTGTCAATTAGCAACGACTTAAATGTCAAATCCTGGGTCAATTCCTTATTTGTGGACTGGATAATTTTAAATTTGTAGAGCCTTCTAAATCTAAGTCGGTCTGATTTATAATTCCATTCAAAATGATCATGCAGAATCATCTAATGAAAAATGTTTTCAATATATCATTCATATATGCTACTGCTTGGTCTGACATGCAGAATTACATTTGCAATTTCTTTAACTTTATACTTTTTGAAATTCTTATTAACAATCTGAATGTAATGATGCTTGCATTTCTTCAGAATCTCCAGATCTTTTACTTTTAATTCAGAACAAGGGAGAAAACTCCCTCTCTGTTACCATTTCTGCTCCTGATTCTGTTCGGCTAGCGGAAAAAGAAGTTCAAATTCAAGAGAAAGAAGTCAAAGAACACATAAAGGTACTAATGAAGTCACTAATTTTGTTTTCAGTTTCAATCACAAATGAGCTTTCATATAATAAGTTCCTAGACCTTATGGATATAAGGCATGCTAATACCTTTTTCAAAGGTTTTCCCTTTTTGTCCTAATCCGAATAAATCAAGACAGGGAGTGATCATAATGAGGCTTTTCCCTCTTCAAAATATTTTATTATTTAAAAATACTTATATATATATATATATATATATATGAAAAAAGACAATAATTGATTATGATGATATATTGCTTTCTGTGCTTTGACTTCTCCAAAGAAGTTGGAAGGCTGATTTTGGTTTTAATGACTGTCAATTTCTGATAAAAGCAGATTAAATTTGACATCCAGATAAAACAAAACATTTTTCAACTAACAACTGAACCTGGATATGTCAAGTTCCTTTCTTTCTGTTATGAGTTTCTCCTTAAATAGTTTTAGCTTTAGTTAGCTTCCCCATTCAATGGATTTGTATTGCATTTGATGTTGCTGCATGCCTTCTGGAAGTCTAATGGCTGTGGAGCAATTGGATGCTGGCATATGAATAGCAAAAAGAAATAGGGGAATAAATCCGACCATCAGCCACTAAGGAAGCTTAGTCTGTTAAATGGATGATTCAAATTGGTTTTATTATGACATTGAGAAAAATTCCAATGCCCCTTAAGGCCTTAATTATATGCATTTTCTGCAATATCTTAGTTATCCAAGAGCATGTTTACTAAGCACAATGAATTGGAAAAGAAAATTGAAGTTCTCTGTTTAGATAGTTGATAGGCCTTTAACTATGCTATCCTTGTTTCTAGTCTGGATTTGATAGTTTTGGTGTTTTATTGTTAGTCTTGATGATTTGTAAGCTAGCAATTTTAGTTAGGTGGCCTTTGAAGGACTCTTTGTGTGTATCAGTGTGGCTGTACTCTGCTGGCCGTCTGCATTTGCTCTTTGTTTGTACTGTGTTTGTTCATCAATAAAATGTCTAAATGATCAAAACAAGAAAAGAAAAGATAGTTGATAGGGACCTCCAATCAAAGCTGTTTGCAGAAGTAACCGAAAAATAACACTAACTGCAGTTTACATCTAAGTAGCATGGAAATAGAGGAAAGAAGATTCATTTAGAGTTTGTGTCTAGGGAAATCAAGACATTAATCCAAAAAAAAGAAGAAGCACCAGATGATACAGAATCTTTAAGATTTTAGGACTAAATTAAATTTATTGATGAGCTCTTGAAGGGTTCTTAATAGGGTCTGATGTTTAAGTGGTTATTTAGGTTTAAGTAACAAAAATATTGCATCTTGAATGTGTTTGATAGCTGTTTGGTATTGAAACTGTAAATAGAACAAGATTCTCAAAAAAAAAAAAAAAAAAAAAAAAGGTAAATAGAACAAAAATAAAGAAAGATAAACACTAGGATATCACACCTAAGTTTTCTTAAGCAATCACACTTAGCTAGGAGAAGAAATCACACTCTCAAAGCTTACAATGAGCTGTCGGAATTTTATTAAACAATCTCATATCTATGTTATGAATGTTATTGACCACAATAGTTGCTTTTGTATAGGCTATTGCTAAATCATTTCTTGGAAGACTAGGACTCTAAATTTCCTATTCCTAGAAAGATTAGTTCTACTAATAACCAAAAAAAAAAAAAAAAGTACTTTGTTGGGAAATTTAGACCTCAGTTGATAAAATTAACAAATTTTAAACCCAAGTTGCTAATTAGATTTATTATGAATAAACCTTGTTAAAACAAACATACATTAATATCGTGTACAATGGAATAGTAAATAAGACAAGATATGATGATTTAGGAAAATTAATGAAACAAACTAGTTTTACAGTAAAAAAACCTAAGTGGAAACCTTTCCGAAAAGTAATTCAGTATAGTAAAAAGAAGTTTCAGATCTAGTACAAAATTTTTGTCCCTAGACTCTACAATCCCCGTAGATGAACTTACAGCAGAAACCTTCTACCGCTTCAGAACCTCTGAACTCTTCAATATATGAACGCTACCATTTTGCATAGATCCCAGTACGTAACTAACTCCAGCAACTTGAAAATGTTAGCTGCAAAGTTCTTCACTTCATCAACAATGAAGGTCAAGAAGTACTTGGTTACAAAACCTTAAAGCGCAAAAGACGCAATAACTTCTTGTAGAGAGAATAAGACACTAGGTCACAGTTTACATGTGTTCTCTATGTATAATGACCTTTAAAATAAGCCTTATATATGTCTAGGATTGTGAGAAAAGAAACGTTACACATGCATGTTAGCATGAGCCGAAAATCAGATCTGAAAATTCTGATTTTGTAGATCTCGACAAATTCAGCTTCTGTCGAGCTTCGTTCTTAAGTCTTGATAGATAATGTTTTTGTTGAGGTATTTGTTGAGCTTTAATGAATAGCTTTTCTTCCTTTGTTTTTTGGTCCAATCTTCATGGCTTTAATACTTGGCTTGAACAACATGTTTCTTGAAGTATTAAATTCATCCTAGATTTACCCAATTACAAGTAAAGTGCATTTTGTCAAAGGATTAGCTAATTACATAAAATATGTCTCTAACATACTTAATAACTTATAAACCAAAAAGGAAAAGGAATAAAAACCTCAAAATAAGACTTATGGGCATTTGTTACAGCTAAGGACAGCACATTCTATAAAATCTTGAATTTACCAAAGTGCCCTATTCTAATAAAACTTCATTAAAATGATCCAGCAGCCAACAAAAAATAAAATAAGACTCAATTCAGCTTAAAATAACTAATCAAGGTCCCAAGAGAGCTCTCCATCATCCCAAACATCCCAAATTAATGCATGAGCACCAGAACTAGCTTTTCCTCATCTCATATAAGTCTTTCAACAGGCCTTCCAGATATGTTCCCCATCATCTCTCCTCAACTCCTCGATGCTGGTATTAAAAAAAATGGTAGTGTTCATGAAGGTCATGATTGATATGTTGAAACTCATCAGGAATAATCCAAGTACACTTTGAAAGAGGAAAATTCTTCCACTTAGGCTGTGTTTGTTTTGGCTTCAAATCACTTTTGGAAATGTTTTTCCGTAAATGCGGGTGTTTGGGTGTGCAAGGAAAATTGGTTCAAACGGAAAATCATTTCCGTTGACCGTAAAATATGCCCTCTGACCTTGTAAAACCATTTCCGTTTGTATTTTACCTTCAAATCAATTCCGCCCCAAGAAAACAGAAGAGAGAGAGAGAAACAACAAGGAAGAGAGATTGCACACCAGCACCGGCTTGTCGCACCCCAGCACCGGCGAGATCGCACACCACCATGAGCTCCGATCCACACATCCAAGCTACCTAGAGAAACATAACCCAATCCCTATTTCAGCAAACCCACACCCACCTTGTCCGATCCACACCCACCTGATCTCGTGCCGCCTGAAGCACCACCGAGATCGCACCCCAGCACTAGCGAGATCGCACCCATGACCCACCCATGCCCGATCTCTCTCTTTCTCGATCTACCTCTCCCTTTCCCTCACTTGTCGATCACTCTCTCTTCCTCCTTCTCTCCGTTTGACCGTGTTTTTGAATTGTGGAAATGTTTTGTTCTGATTTTTGTTTGGTTGTGTTTTGATTTTTGTTTGTTTTAAGTTTATATATTGAAATTTTCTATTATAAAAATTGTTTGGTAACTGAGAAAATGTGAGAAACAGTAGGAAAATAGCATTTTTATAATGCAACCAAACACATGAAAACATTTTCTAGAACAATTTTCATAATGTAGCAAAACACTTGAAAATATTTTCCTTTCCCGAAAATAGCATTTTCGGAAAATATTTATTTTCCGGAAAATATTTTACATGAACCAAACACAGCCTTAATCAAATACTTGTACCCACCATCTCTTGTTGACACAATTTGATCGACTGGACATCTTTGATTTCTTCCATTATGTTAAGGGTTGGGGGCAATCAAACAATAGCGGGTGCCTCATGTTCATCAAGATTTTAATGACCTGGATACACTGTTAAATCTTTGACGTAAACACATTACTAATGCCCATGTCTGACGGTAACTCAAAGACAAGCATTAGGGCCTATCTTCGTCACAATCTTGTTGGGACCAACATTCTTGGATTGTAGTTTCTTGTAATCTTCTTAAGAAATTGCTTAGGTTGAATACAAACCATAACCGTATGACTAGCAAAGGTTTCAAATTTAGCACTTGATCTTGCACTTGGAGGCAAAGTAATCCAATTAATGGGCTTTCTAGGTTGCAAACCAGTAACAATCTCAAGGGTTCTATGACCAATAGTTCGATTAACAAAACTATTGTAAGCAAATTCTGCAATAAGAAGTGAGTGGTCCCAATTAGTAACATGATCACCCAAACTCCGATTTACATCTATTTGGATGTGGAAAGATTATAAAAAAGAAAAACCTCAAGCTTTCTATTCAGAATCCTCCATAAAGTCTTCCAAAAATAGCTCATAAACTTGGCATCTCGATCCAACACAATAGTCGTAGGCAGCTCATGTGATGCAAGGAGGACAATTAACTTTATTTCAGAATTTATTATTCTCTAGATTTCATTTTTGAATTTTGAATTTATTTAATGCTCTTGAGGAATTCATGGGATGTTATGGAATGTATTTTGCTTGATTGAGACTGTCCTTTTGATGATATTTTTCGTTTCCCTTATTTCTAATTGTCCACCCTTTGTTTTGTGTCACCATGTAAACTAACAACTTATTGAAAGAAAATTCTAGCCATGTGGACCACATTTGATGTCTTTGAACATGGAATAAAATGTGCCTTTTTTGAGAATTTATCAACCACCTCAAATGTGGCATCATGGCCCATAAAATTTCTTGGAAGTCTTTGGACAAAGTTCATACTAAGATCTTCCCAAGGAACATGGGTATTGGTATGGGTGTGTAAAGACTAAAGACCCGTATTCTTCTTCCTTCCCTTGGCTAGCTGACAAATGTGACAATGGGAGATAGCCTTTGCAACATCATGCTTTAAACGAGGCTAATAAAAACCAATCTTTGACCATATTGTCTTATCATGCCCAAGAAGATGGCATGCTGCCCCTCCAGCATGCAATTCTCATATCACTTGTCCTATAAGAGAAGTGCTGGGTATAAATAAGCAAGTTCGCTTGGAGGGGTAACCATAGTGTATAGAAAAATCCAAGTATTGTGCTTGCCGCCCACTCAATAACTCAGTGTATATTATGCTGAAATCTTTACAAGAAGGGTAGTCTTTACTCTTCAATGAGTTTATCAAATCCAATCACTTGTACTGCCAAAGAAGTAAGGATATAGATCACCCGACATAATGCATATGTTGTGCTATTCTCAATTCCAGCTTTGTGCTTGAAAAAAAAGGTGTATATTGCACAAAGCAAACTCACTTCCAATTTCAACCTCTTTTGAGAGTTTATATATTTTCATTGATTGAGTTTCCTTGTAATTGAGATGATTGCGTCAATAACAAAGAGTTCTTAAATAGGAGAGCGAAAGTTGGTTCTAGTCGTCATAATGCTAATTTGGCTCTGATACCAATTTTGATGTAGGATCTATAAGAATTCAGCACTTAATTTGATTTCTTGATGAGTTCTTAGATAGGGTTTGATGTTTAAGGGGTTATGTAGGTTTAGTTATTGTTATTATTCAAAAAAAAAAAAAATCATCTTGAATATGTTTGAACTATAGGCAATCACACCTAGGTTTTCTCTCGCCTCTTATTAGCCTTCACAGGAGGCTGCTGGTTATGTTCCACATTACTAACCTGTAAGAAAATAGTAGTAATAACATATTTTTAACTTATACATTTTGCTTTTCTATGGGGGTTAAGGCTTTCTTGTGGCTTATTTATACGCAGTCGTTTCTATGAAATGCATCCATAATAACTAATAATTTTATAGCAGACTGTTCTTCTTACTGAGATGTCAAGAGTCCTTTCTATCTTCTGTTCTTGATTTTCCCTCTTCTGTCAGTAGTTTATATGTATTTATGGCACTAGTGCAAGCTATTGCCTGCAAAATATCTTGATCAGATCCAAGTTATCTACTTGTTACCAGGGAATTAGCCACATACAACCTGACTCTCTCCCTCTCTCCCTCTCTCCCTCTCTTCCTCTCTCTCTCTCTCTCTCTCTCTCTCTCTCTCTCTCTCTCTCTCTTTTGTTGAGCTTGAGCACTAAACAACCTGTGGTGTTATATGACATGATATAGATGCTTCAAGCAAGAGAAGAGATACAAGCATTTTATTAGCATTTGTTTAGAATATCTTGAAAAATCTAATTTTGACCCCAACTAGCAAAATTACCAGACTAACAGATTAAGCACTACTTAAGGCTGCGCTTGTTACAACATGTTTTCCACATTTTTGGGTGTTTGACCCAATTTGAAAATGCTTGTCAAACCAAAAATCAATTTTGGTTTGATTCACAAAATATTTCATCAGGCATAAAACGTTTTACACCCCACAGCAAACCTAACCCTCCACTGCAACCCTGCATCTGTCTTGCCGGAGAGAACCCACCACTGTCACCACCATTGCTCCTCCCACTGCTGCTGCCTTAGTCTGCTGACCCAGCCATCGCTCGCCTCTCTCTCTCATTAATCTGTAAGCCACCGCCCCCTCCACGCAAGAAATAATCCCTCTGGCAACAAACCTAAAACCAAATAGGGTCCAGTGACCAACATGTGACCCCCCTAAGGTCATCCCAGCCCCCAAAAAGATTCGCTAGTCTATAGATCTTCAACTCTTTTTGTAGTTTTTTACTTGTAATATTTTTATTAGATCAATTTTTTTATCTGTCAAAATCAATTTGATCTGGTGTTTGATTTTGTTTTCATTATGTTATGTTTTGTGAGATTATACTATATTAAATGTTGGTATGGTGAATTTTGTGTTTACTAAGTTATATTTTGTAAAATTCATTGTGGATTTGTGTTCATTATGTTAGATTTTGTGAGTTTGTACTATGTTAAATGTTGGTACGTTGAATTTTGTTTTCATTATGAACAAAAATTGTTATTTCTTTTATAAAAAAAAAAATGTTATTTTTATTTGAATATAAAAGACAGGAATTTTTATTATTTATTTTCCATAAAAGCCATATGCTTGAAAATGTTTTCCAAAGCATTTTCATGAATGCAAAAAAAAAAAAAAAAAAAAAAAAAAAAAAAAAAAAAAAAACTGTTTTTCCTGAAATTTTCAACTTAAAAAATTTTTCATCAAAATTTTTTTACGTTGAAACAAACCCAAACTGGGTCCAAAACAATATATCAGTTAAAACATCACAGTAAAATATCACCACAATCCAAAAGAAATAAACAATAAGAAAAAGAACACAAGGATTTTGTGATGAAGTGGAAAACTTATGAAGAATTCTTCAAAAGATAAACCGCTGCCTCATCCAAAAAAAAAAAAGAAAAAAAAGATAAACCACTCCGTTAAGTAACCTACCCACTAGGAGAATCTATCTGTCACCTCACAAACGACCAACTCACCTCCCACGGCAGTGTCCTAGGCTCTCAGCTTTTCCATAAATATACTCGTCTGCAACCACCAGAACTCTAGTAACTCACTGATAGATTAGAGGGTAACAAAATTTTGAGGTTTGAACGAGAAACTCTGGAAGGAACTTACAAGGAGAACAACTGAACGAGAGGATCAAATTTGGTTCTCAAGGTATAAAAACTTAGGGAAGGATTTCTCAGTTTTGGCTTAAGAAAGAAGATACTCTTAGATTTTCTCGATTATTGGATTTTTCAGTAGAATTAGGATTGTAGAATTCGTGATCTTGCTCAAGCAAAGATCGAGCGAGGCTTAAGTTTGCTCAAGTGAGCCTTAAGAACTTCAACATCTTCAAACAATTCTTTATTAATGAAAACTTTGTCTAGCTAAAAATGACAGTTATTACGACCCTTATTGATACATGGATTTTGCGAAGCTAAATCCTAACACATTTGTTATGCTTCTTATCAGCTTTAGAATAGTGTATAAAATTGTTATGCGAATCCTTCAGTGTATGCTCCTGGTGCAGCACCCATTTTTGGATGATAGCATTCAAATGCATATATCAAATTAGTGTTACTTTCTTTGTGCATGAAAATTTTGACATAAAGGGTTAATATTCATCTTGTCCTTTTAAATTTTTTGTTGGCATGTTGTAACATTTAAGACAAGACACTTGATTCCTTTATGCACATTGCCGACCTAAATGCTTGAAATTTCAGAGATGAATGGCTACTATGGTTAGCAGACACGCTGACATGGAACATTTATTTGGTTGTGAACCTGAGGAGCATAGCATTTTAACTGGAAAGAGAGCTAATTCGCTTATAATACTGATGGGCTTGCTTGGCACCTTTTGCTCTGTTATCACCCATGTCATTTAGTACTTGAGAGCTATGACAAGGAGTATTATCAATGACTTATAGAGTGAGTTGTAACTTGATATCTAAATTGTGCAGGTGACGGTTTTAAACGTAGATGGAGGAACTGACAGTTTGATCACCTTAACAGCGGGAAATGACAAGTGCAGCCTTGATTTTAGGGATCTGATTGCACACAGTTCCCAGAAAGAGTTTGACAATACCCCCAAGTCCTTGTTCATAAGCTCCCTAACAAAAAGACCTGCTGTTGCACTTATCTTCCTTGGTCCACTACTGATACTTGTATCAGCTTGGATATGCATAAGCTTTAGGCGGAGGCGTTTATCAGGAAGTGGCTCTAAATACGAAAAGCTAGACATGGAGCTTCCAGTTTCCAGTGTGGCAAAATCAGAGTTGGACACTAATGATGGATGGGATGAAAATTGGGGTGATAGTTGGGACGATGAGGAGGCACCAAAGACACCCTCAATGCCTGTTACTCCAAACCTCTCATCTAAAGGTTTAGCCTCGCGACGGTTGAACAAAGATGGGTGGAAAGATTAGTTGCATTAGGGTTGCCAGCAAACACTCATATAGAAGAAAAAGGAAGAGATGATAAACTTACTTTTGTTCTTTATCACACTATCCACTTTTCCTTCATAGTTAGCTTACAGTAATTCTAGTACTGCAAAAAAAAAAAAAAGTCACAACTTTTATCATAGCTATTTTACGTGGCAAATTATAACAACTACCTGTCATTTTTACATGAACTTACCATTTTTTTTCTACTACTCACAGTCTACCATGTGGATATTGTGGCAAAAGTTGTGATTTTTATGTGGTTCTAGAATTTTTGGTTAGGTTATTGATTTTCATTACCCAGCTGAAACAGTCAACAAGTTTTTATATTTTATGCTTGCACCAAGTGGCTTCTGGGCATTATCCTCTCAACATATATCCTTAGCAATTTTTTACAAAATTATTATATTTTATTTTATTAATAATTAGGAGTGAAGGATTTGAATCTTAGATGTCTCTTTAAAATGCATTTAGAGGTGTCAACTAGCTCTTGGTAAATCTTTTTTATTTTTATTTTTAATTTGCTAAAAGTTGGTAGTTATACCTAAAAAGGAAGTGAATGGGTTTCAATTAGCTCAACTAATAAAATCTATGATATTAAATAAGAGATATGGGGTTCAAACTCTGCTAACATCAAAAACTGATTAGCGTCTTGATTTGATAATATAGAGTTATCATAAATAGTGGATGTCATAAGTTGAAACTTTTTTTTATAAAAAAAGTGGGGTTTTAAAAAAATTGTATGTAATTTAAAATAAATAAATAAATAAAAGAAATAGGTATTGGTAAAAGCATGCTCAAGACATTTAGGGCCCGTTTGTGGGGCGGCTGCGACTGCATTTTTTGAGATTGCTTTTTTTTGGGTTGGTACATGGCATTGTTCATGGACAAGCTAAGTCAAAAAAACGCATGAATAATAATTTGCAACAATAAAAAATATTTTGTTATGGTGTTTTCAGCGATAAATTTTTAGTTTTCAGCAAAATAAGCGGTATTCAAACGTACACTTGGAATGAATTTGAGAAGGTAAAAAAATTTGAAGAGTATTGATCTAGGTGATAATGGGTTAAAAGACTTTATGTAACTACTAACTAGGCGCAATTCTTTGCAGGAAGCCCAATAACCCACTATAGAGTAGTAGGGACTGAGATGTTGTTTATGAGCTTAACAAAATCCTCCACTTTCGGTTTCAATTTCAACTAGCTTTGGGTGAACTCATGTCACGCTCAACAGGGATTTTATTGGGTTGGGCCTGGAATGGCTTCACATATGCTTGTTATTTATTTTCTTATTGGGGCTCTAGGGTCTAATCCAAAGTCCAAACTATACTCTTCTAATTTGTGATAATAGTACTGAATTCTTCACAATTGATGAATTGGCTATTTAACCGTGGCGTTACTGGCATTTGTTTATCAATGTATTGCATCGATCCTAACCCATCTATTGCGTCAATAATTATTTTATTTTATGTATCGAATATTTACGTCTTTTTTTCTTTTCTTTTTTTACGATATATGTGGTTCACACATAATATATGGGTAGAGAAGTTTCAATTGTTAATTTGTTAAATTTTTTTTTTTTGAGGAATTAATTTCTTATGCTCTCTTCTATATGGATTCATGGAAAACTAGTAAAAGATCAACTCATTCATCTTTTAGAATTACAGATAAAATAACTTTGATCCTTGTCAAACTTCTTGAATTAATGGGAAAAAACGAAAGCAATAACTAACAACTAGCTAGCTAGTTTGTAGGGTTCATAGCCTCCACAAATTTTAATTTATAAATAATAATAAAAAAAAACCATGAAAAAATATTTCCATAACAGCTTTAATAGCACAGCCATGTTCTTCCTATACATGTAAAAATAAAAAAAATAAACACACAAATACAAAAGAAGGCTATGTATAGTATAATAAAACAAAATTGATTAGATAAAACTCGAAATTTTGCCGCCCTCTTGGTTTTATTGGACCGTCTACATGCGTAATGCATGTGTGCTTCTAAAATCTACTAGGCACGCAGATCGCGCTGACCATAGGATTAAATTTCTTTATTTGAATTTTTTTATGGCTATATGCTACATTATTATTATTATTATTATTATTATTATAAAGTTACTTGTTTATAGTAACACACTCTTTCCTCATGTCAAACATACAAATCCCATTTGATTCACTTTATTTATTCGTTTTACACGAGACAAAATGTTTTATCCCTAAATCACGTTCCTTCCAACTTTTCTATTTCTCTATGTTGTCCATTTTCCTAGTTAAGTTCAGTAGGTAGAGCGGAAGGTGAAATTCGAATCACAAACAGAGTATAATCATTTGAACCCTCTAGTGGTATAAATTTTTTTTAATTTTTAATTTTTAATTTTTTTTTTATAGATATATTAGAACTTAATTCAAATTGGGTCAAGGGAAAATAAAACTTGTCCCACCCCCTCTAAAATCTTGCTATTTCCTCCATATATCAGCTCAAATAATATCACAAATCCCAAACAACTAGTTTATTGATCATCAATCCAAACAATCACTTCAACTCCCTTAACTTGAAATCATGGTTTTGTCCCAAATATAATTTCTAATATTTGACATAAATAATCATTTACTAGTATCATAGACATATATATATATATATTATATGTTAGGTGATATCTTGTGTATCAAATGCATATAATATTAATTTCATAGTCCATCCAACATGTAGTAAGACTAAGACCCATTTGCACCTATAAACTTATTACCTATGGAACTTATCAAACTAAACAGTAAAAAAACAGTTGTGGAAGTTTGTGTATTTCTAATTTTCTATAATAAGTTTTCTATTTTTACATATACAGCCAAATACCCTGGCAGTTAGGAGCCATGTGAAGCCGTAGCATCAAGTCAACCACGTGTTCCATTCCTATTGGACCACATTGACGGAGGCACGTGCAGTCTCTCTCCCCCTTTTTGGCCGCATGAGATGTCTGGGTTTTGAGACATCACGTGGTAGGCCCCACACAAATATTGTCAGGTCGCACGTGCACTCACATGAGCCTAAGATTTGTTGCCCTCTTGGGATCACGACACGTGTCCCTCATTGTCCCCGGATTTATCGGCCACAGTATCACCGTTGATTGCGATTGCAGAGAGAGCACCGTGGGCCCTCCGATTTGACGTGAATTGCGGAGGTATTGACGGCTATGATCTGTTAACATTACATTCTTATCGTATCCTCCTCGTCTTTAATTTGTCAAATCTTATATCACTTTACTCTTTAGACTTCAAAGTTCAAAGCTCCGCCGACGTAATACGGCAAAGTTTTCTAGAGCTATAATTTGATATGATTTAGACATTAAATTACTTTTAAAAAAAAAAGATTTAGACATTAAATTATAAGTTTATATACAATGTAAATTGTTTGGGGAGATATATTATATTTTATACTGTCTATTGAATTATCAAAGCCACCCACAAATCGAAATTTTGTGACACTTGATTCTCTGTAGTCTGTTTTGATATTAATTTTAACAAAATTTAGAATAAAAAGATTAATTTACCAATCTATTACTTGTTTTTATAACATTTTTACAAAATATTGATATGACTAACCTCTTATTGGTTTTTATTTAAACCTATCATTAATGGTATTTTTTTCATTTATCAATAATTACACACCAAATCAGCAATTTGTAATTTTTTTTTAAAAATAGTTTATAGTTCTAGCATTATTCTTGTTTTGGACAAAGTGTAAAATGAAATATAATTTAAAGTAAAAAAAATTGTAATTTTTCAAATTAAAAAAAATGTTTTTATGACAATAATTATATGATTGATTATTATATAATTTTCCAATACTTCTACGTTTTATAACTTACATCAAATGTCATGAGGTGTCAATTGAGTTACAAAAACTCTTGCATGATTTATTTAACTTATTAATTCATAAACAACCTTTTAAAGTTTATTCCATTTTAAAAAAATAAATAAAGCCTACTCCTTGTTTATTTCATTGACAAAGTTCCCTCTCTTATTATTACTTTATTAGTAAAATAGTGTGCTTTTTCTATTTTTTTAAATATAATTGTCAAGGATCTTATAACTTAATTGATATATTCTTATGCACAAAGTGTTGGGGTTCAAAGGGAAAAATGCTCAAATTACGAAATTAACAGTGATGCATGGTGTACACAATTTTCATGTTCAGCAGAAACTTTTACGTTTTAATAGATACAGTAATATTTTAAATCCAATAAATTTTTAATATAGATGAAAATCACCTCAAATTTCATGAGATAAGCTTTTAACGTAGATGAAAATTGAAACTCAAATATCTTGTACAGCTATAAGAAAAACTTTACCAGATAAAAAATCTGGCATCTACTCTCCAATAGCAACCTTCTGGCATCTACTCTCCAATAGCAACCTTGGACACGCATAAAAGAGGCAGACTGCACGCAAGACATCAATGTCTAGTTGCAGAAAATCACAAAAGATTGGGCCCTAAAATCCATTACAGTTAGTGGGGACGTTAAGGACGTTGGTGTCGGCTTTTGAGCTTCACTTTATTAGTCTAGAAATCGCTTTAATCTGAATTTATTTAAATTCTAATATTAAAAAAAATGTAATCTAGCAAATCTCGTTCAAAATGTTTTTTTTTTTTTAATCTTCATTATACATTTTTTCAGTGGCCGCATGGCCCGCATGCATGAAGATCATAAACTATGAACTAATTTGGGATACTGTGCTCTTGGGGGGCTGAGCTTTAATTTATATGTGGATCTCTCTCTCTCTCTCTTAAACACTTTTTGAATTTCGATATTCATATACTATTAGTAAATTTCTCATGCACTTTCCTCTTTGTTATCTGTTTGGGATTTGGTATATGAAATGGAAGTGCATGCCTCTTTCTTTTTTGTCGGAAGGTGCAACATTTAAGGCCATTTTTAGAGGTGTAGCTTTCTAATTTCTCTCTCTTAGTATTTTGTTTTCCTTCTCAAGCTCAACAAAGATGACAATTTAAATCCCAAAACGTTATCCCCTTGTCACCTCAGTCCATATTCAGAGCAATCAATCAACAAAGATGACAATTTGATTTTGAATATCAAAAAGTTAATTGGATTGATGGTTGCAGCCAAAGTCTATTTCTTTCTATTTCCTTTTTAGTTTTTTTTGTAAGTGGGTTTTTGGCTATGAATTTTTATTAGCAAAACGTACACTTAGAATTTTAGTTTAATGAAGACATTTACAATTTGGAAAATAAAGGAAGAAACTAGCAACCAAATGAACTGGTATGAGAAGAATGGAGTCCCTTGATATGGTGATCCCTTAATTTTAGCGCTTGGCCACACCAAGGTTCCCAATCAATTGAGAAGTGGTCCTTAAAAGTTAAAAGTGACATGCCATGTTCGACCACAATTACTCTTTTGCTATGAAGTATGAATAGGCCAATGAAGTTGTTTAACATTATATATTTTTAGCTAGGAGATCAGCGGTCACCAATTTTGTGGGTGATGCATCCATCTATTAGAGCGGTAAAACAAGATTGAAAAGGAAATCATTTTCATGGTGAAGTGATTTTCTTGAGTATATAAATGAAGTGGAAGGACCACCTTAGAGACACAGCTTGTTTCTTTTGTTGGTATAGCTCCAATGTCGTGCATTTTTTTTGCCTTTAAATCCCAAAGTGGAATCTTCGGCTCAGAAGTTTGAGCGCATAGTTTTATGGAAGATCTTCATGGTTGGGTACTTTTTCTATATGCAAATTTTATTGGGCCCTGTTTGACAATAACAATCACACCAATGACTTAATTCCCGCTTGAAGTTACAAACACTTGCTACCAAAGATCATTGAAATTTAGAGAACTTATTGCCATAGTGAGATCATTACAAAGATCATTGTAATTTAGTTTCTAATAAGAGAATTTTTTTTGTAGTTTATAGGGCTTACTAAAGATATTATGCTTGTAAGAGCATTCGCATCTGGTTTCTACAAAAAATTTCATTTTATCATCTTAAAAACTATTTTATCATTTATACCATACCATTTTACAACACATCCAACATTCCAACTTTTTTATTTTTCTATACAATACATTAAAATAATATATCATCCCGTAAAATATATAACCCAAAGTGATTCAGGGAGAGAGAGAGGGAGGAGAAATTAATAAAATATGGAGTTCAAATTTTACAAGTTGCTACAGTATCGTCTTATATGTAAGACAATACTGTAATACTATTGCAATTAGCAGTGTGAATAAAGCATGTCTTTTGCGTTTTGATGGTAAAATATCTCAACATATGCAATATAGAAGTGCGAATGCGAATGCTCTAAGTGTTTCCTTGTGACTTTGTAATTTATTTTAATCATTGTTATTGAAGTTTGATTCAAGTTCTTCGTTGTTTGTCGCATTTGATTTGAAATAAGTTTACTTCTAATCAATTTAATGTTGGTATGATAATATAAGTTTAGATAAGTTTTTTTGTAAACCTTCGAATCAGTAATTGTTTAGATGAATTAAGTTTTAAAAATTGGTTTGTTTGCTTCCCTAAGATCCAATGGGTTTAGAAGAAATTTAGAATTCAATCCTAGTACTTGATAACTTAGAATTTCCCTTTACATGCTTTCATTTTTCATTGTTAGTTGTATTTTTCACTAAATAAATAAAAGTCTCATTAGTATGGCATTTTAGAACTCCATCCATAAATCTATGGATAAAATAATTCACTAGAAAAAAAATTTAGTACCATAAATTATTACACAATTTCTTTGTTACAATTATGATGTAAGTCATGTAACAGAGTGTGAGTAAAAAAAAAAAAAGTAAGTAATAGGCAACTGTCAACGATTTGCACATCAAAATTGTAATAAAAAGTTATGGAATAATTTGCGGTGTGATTTGAAATTAGACATTGTAGGACCTCTAACTAATACAATCGGTACTCACACTTGGAAAAATGGTTCATTCTGCACACTTCTTTTAATTGAGTTGTCAAACATGGTGACTACAATCGGTACTCACACTTGGAAAAATGGTTCATTCTGCACACTTCTTTTAATTGAGTTGTCAAATATGGAAGTCACCGACACAAATTATTCTGCAAGTTCTAATCATTTTGCAGTAAAAAGTAGTACTAGGTAAATCATTTTCACTCATATGGTTACAATGCCTTTTGACAAAATGAAAAAGACACAAAATGTAGGTTGATGTTGAGTAACAAGATGATTGAAAGTTGAAAGTTGAAACTCATTTACTTAATTTTTTTTTTTTTTTCCTTCTATCAAAATTCAAAAGGATATTTGATTGGATGGGATTTTATGTTGTGTGGGGTTACGGACAAGTACTAATTTTAATGTTTAAAAAGCTTGTTGCAAATCTAGTAGGTTTTAATTTTAATATTAGAAATTGGACCAACACAGTGGGGAAGAGAAGACATTAATGTGATTTTCCATGATGACAGCTATTATGAAATTATGAAAATACAATGATAGTTTTTAACCAAAAAAAAGAAAAAAGAAACTACAATGATAGTTTTGATTGTGATTTGTGACTATTAGTCTAACATTTCATCATATGGTTTCTAGACAACCTAGAAACATGCACAAGACTGAATGACTTCCAGTATGTTTTTACTAGTTCAGTACACTTGCTTACCTAATTTAAGGTAATCATTTGTAATTTCACTTTTATCAACATGGAGCTGCATGTATTAGTCTGTTCACTACAACGTAGAGGCCACATCCAATCTTGTCTTTAAATTCTCAACTCAAACATAAGAAGACATAATGGGTTCCAGTTGACCGTATATTTATCTATGATAATTCAATTAATTTTATTGATAAAGTTTATTATCATCTAATAAAGGATCTATGATTGAATTTAACCTGCACAAAAACAAAAACCTATTAGTATTTTTTTTATGAATAAAACATATTAGTATTTAGGATTAATAACAAAACAATAATTATAGAGCTATCACTATTGATTTAAATCTTACATATGTAACTAAAAAAGAAATACAAGACATTTTTGTTCTAATCGGCCCATTTTAACGCTTCATTTGTTTCAATGGAAAACCTTGTGTGAAAAGAGTTTTTTGTATTTTTCAGTATTTGGTTGCATTAGAAAAAATGAGTCAAAGGAAAATTATATTTAGTCAACATTTTTCTCAAAAAAAAAAAAAAAAATAGTCAACATAAAAAGTATGGTTTATTTTTAGACATTATTTTCCACTAAATTTAATAATAATTTTTTTTTTTTTTCACATGATAAGCTAAATAAAGGAAGTTCCAACTCATTTATGGTTGCTATCAAAAAAAAAAAAAAAAAAAATATATATATATATATATAAAGAAAAGAAAGAGAGATTGTTTTAATGTTTTATAATAAAAAAAACAAATTTGTCACAAGATAAGCTAAATAAGGGAAGTTCCAACTCATTTATGGTTGCTATCAAATATAAATAAAGAAAAAAAGAAAAAGAAAAAAAAAAGAGATTGTTTTAATGTTTTATAAAAAATACATTTTGAAAAATGACTCATTTTCTAGAAAACATTAATGGCAAAACAAACGGAGCATAAGCTAAGAAATGAGAGTATGACCTTTTGTTTCAACCAATTCAGCCCCAAATCCAATTATTGTTGCTACAATCACGTATTGAATTTGTTTTTTTTAATATGTATTTTGACAAATTATATTATAGACTAAGAATTTAAATATGAGAAAATTTAATCATCATTATCAGTACACAGTACCCCTGTTCAAGCATGGATATTGGCAGATTTTGCACTCAAAAAAGATCCAAAATACTACAAATTAAGAAGCTAGAAGCATGAGAGCACTCAGGTAATGGAGGTATTAAGTATTAACAATAATTTGCACCAGAGAATAGTGCTAATAATGGAAAGAGATAACATGATAAACAATTATTATATATGTGCACTGAATAATGGTTTGCAAGCTGGTACAGACTTAAAACAAGAAAAATTAAAAGTCACTAAGAAAAAGTGTGAAGCCCCTCGCAAGTCGCAACATATTTCTCCTTGATTAGCTCACTCCGTAATCCGTATGACCCGGCCTGTACCATATATGAGTATGCCTTGATTTGCGCTTGGTGTAACTTTATGGATAGAGTCAATTGTTTCAATGTTAGTCTTGTTTGAGTTGTTTCTTCCATGTCTACTTGTTAATTGTCATAAGCAAAAAGAACAAGAAAACAAAAGTCTCAGTAGACAAAGTAATATGGAAGATCCTTTTAATAATAAAAAGAAATAATAAGTCGAGGTATGTACTTTTCTTTTGGTGAGCAACATTGTATTTAACCATCAATTCAGCTTGTCCATGAGGTTTTCATTGTCATCACATGTAAACTTTTCAATGGAAATGCATAAAATGGTGAGGCATGTGACGGATAAGGACAGAGTTACTTACCAAATTGTGGAGGTGATGTCAAAATTCAACTTGCCTTCTGATTTAACAAAATATAGTGGTATTAAAATGTGACTGTTTTTCCTCGAAAAGTGTTTGGGTTATGTGGAGTTTGGTTTGTGTTTAATCTTATTTGTGACCCGACTCTACTTGGAAGCATTAGAGTATCACCAATAGCTTATTTAAATTTTTGTAATGTTTGGACAGTGGACAGTGATATTTAATTTTTACCTACCTACTTTTTCAAATATACTTTTCAACAGATTCTTTATCATTTTCTCCATCTTATTTAAATATTATTTCTTCATTAATTATTTATTCTTTTTTTAACAACTACACATCTTCCAACATTTTTTTATTCAATAGCTGATTATTATAATAGAAAAAAACATTTGCAATGTGAACAGTAAACTCTACAGTGTTCTCTACTTGTAGAGAAGCACTGTAGCAATTCTAATCTAAAAAATTGAGATGGAGAAGCTATTGGAGTGGGTTTAGGGGTGTTTTCTATCTAAAATTGGCTTTAAAGAAGTTATTGGAGATACTCTTACGGTTTTAAATGAGTGACTTTCTAAAGCTTGAGCCAACAAATTTTTGGCCAATTTTGGATCCACTATATGGTATATATATGTATTTGTAAAATGTATAGTAGCAGTGTACTTCCCCTTTCCTTCCCTGATATAGTGAAATTGTTGCAATTCCATGAAAGTTAGCACATTACCGAACCACGTACATCTTATATTGTGGGATTGATTTTTTTTTTTTTTTTTGGTTGCAATTTTTTCTTTATTTTTCTCATCTCATATATTTTTGGAATTAGGATAAATTCCTATCAAAAAGGCGGGAGAGAGAGAAAAACTAGCAATAGAATTTAAGGGCAAATTGTTGAATAAGACATTTTATTTGTTTGTGACTATAAGAATTTAAATGGAACGGAGCATTTTCATTCAAGGACAAAATGAAGGTGACTATCACAAATGCATAAACCATCTTTTACCAAGAAAATAGACTAAAAAATTTTCATTTCAAAACAAATAGAAAGATTTCATAGTATATTTCCTAGTCCCACAACTTTTATGATACCATTGAACTAGTCGGTTGGAAGAAGAGCAAAGGGAGAGATAAGGGGTCCCTCACACCAGTAAATCTCCCTAACTCATTTGTCAGTCTCACTAGGAGACATGCACGTATCATATAAGATCTAAATTGGGACGTGTGTCTCTCAAATAATCACAGTCTAATTCGCACGTGTAATGGGCTTCGATTCAAAAGTTATCGGAGTTGTTGTTGTTGATATTAAAGTACCGCGTGCATGAAGAGGGAACCGCATGATGCACTCTCTTTTTTTCCTTCCCCTTTTGTGTGTTAATGTGAAAAAAAGGTTCGGTTTCTATTGCATGCGGATAAGATGCCTGCGGACCTAGTTAGTCCATTTACAATTACACCAAGCCACCACAATTATGAGGAGGATCAAATAATGTGAGCCATCTTGCTTTAAAGGCAAGAAAATGTTCTATTATTATAGAAGTGAAAAGTGAATTTGGAAGTGCAAAGTAAACGACATTTACTTTTTGTGTTTCTTTGGATTTAACTTTGAGTCTAGTGTTCTAGTATATTGTGCAAGCGCAGGGGCGGAGCTACAGCAAATGGCCCCCCCCAAAATTTTAAAAAATTATTTTATATTATGTATAAGTATTAAAAAATTTAAATATTTAGCTAAAAAATAGAAGTTGGCCCTCCCAAATGTTTGAGTTAGTTCAATGATGCTCTTAAAAATTAATAGAAATTTTCAATTGATCCAGTAGTTATAGAGACAAGGTAGTTTTTATTTTCTCTAATTCATTTTTTTTACATGTTTAATATCAAACTAGACAGTTTTTGTATAGTATTGGAGTTTAAAAGATGATAAATTCTCCTAAAAAATTATCTTACGAATATACAAATGTGAAAGTTACTAATTTTATATACAATATATTTATAAATTATGACCTTCTCTAGTATCAAAATATTAATGTTTATGTTTATGTATGTGCGTTTATGCCTGAGTGTGATAGTTTATCTTGACTCGAAACTAATATATTAGTAACAAAATTTGGCCCCCCCAAACAAAAAATCCTAGCTCCGCCCCTGTGCAAGCGTGCAGGATTTGACTTTTGTTAACGAGTGGACTTAATACTCATTCAAAAGGCTTTAAAAGTGTTTCACTTGCATTGATAAATAGTAAAAGCTAATAAAATATGGATTTTAAGTTGAAAGTGACTTCGCTCTATGTAATAAGTGAATTGATTGCGTTATAAAATTCTACTTTAACAAGTGCATAAGGGCACCCATTAACAAAAATAATTGATTATTCAACGTAGCACAAATATAATTTGTGTTTAGAAAATGTCACGTTTACTTTTGAATTGCTGAAGCACTAAATGGAAACTTCACTCCTTCTCTTCCCTAGTACAGTAGTACCTAAGCAATTTGGGATAAATTTCATCGCTTGTGGTTGTGGTCCTTGTGGATGGTCTTGATGGGATTTCATAGGAAGATGCTTTTGGAAATTATTCATCTAGGGCAAAGATAATTTTTCCAAATGGTATATTATTTTAAGCAATTTTGTACCTGCCTAATCTTACCATTTGTATAATACTTCCAAAGATGCCTGCTTCAATTTTTTCCCCTCTCTTTTCAGGATTTCTTTTTTTTTTTTTTTTTTTTTTTTTTTGGGGGGGGGGGGGTGGGTGGGGGGGTTAAAAGAAACACAAAAGGAACAAAACAATAAATTATTTGAAATGATAGCTTTCTAATTCGGACTCACTAACAAAATAGTGAAATTTGAAATAATGGAAAATAGTACATACTTGATTCTTTTCTTACACAATTAATAACCATCCACTTGCATGATCTAAACTAGTATAGGATATCATTCAGCCAAAATAACAAACAAACAAACCAACTAACGTGGCAAGCCCTTCTATCAAAACAATAATAATGTGGAAAACCCTTATCTGAATATTGAATAGAAGAAGAATAAAAGATTAACATATTAATTAATATATATATATATATATACACACACACTCCTACAGTCCTACTATATGGTACAAGTATTAAAAATCTACTTACAAGAGATATATAATCACTTCTAAACCACCCGTGCCTTTTTGACATAATGAATGGAAGGCCAAATCCGTGATGTAGCTATGGTTCTTAATTAACCCACACAACCAAGCTGCAGAGAGCAATTCGGTTACCAACAACATCAATTTGTGAGAGTACCTATTTATTTAGAACTTTCACAAGGGTGGCCCATAATTAAGAGCGTCACCTGCAAATCTCAACCACCATAATCTAGTCTTGTAAGAACTCTGGAGTGAAAGAGATAGCAAATATGTTTCCAACCTTAAATTAAATACCATACCTAATTCCAAGTGATGCATTATACAAACTCTATGTCAAGTGATTCTGAGGAGAGATAAGATTGCACATGTTTGAAGTTTGAAGATTAATTAAGCGCTCAAAGAGTTTTAGACATTTTGTTGTTAAAAAACAAGCACAAAACTCCTTATGATTTTCTCATAAAACACAATTCTCCTGAGACTGTGTGATATAGTACTAGTAATATTTAACCATCCTATGATATTGTTTAATTAAAAACAAAAAACTCTTTGGCAAACTAAGCATTAAATAATTAACGGTTTACACATAAAACAATATCGCAAAGGATTTAAGTATTACACTCAAAACTTCAAGGGTTTCATGTTTTACATGAAAATAACAGTGTTTTTGTATATTTTTCCAAAAAAGAAAAGTGTTTCCAGCCAAATAACTTTATGATCTCCATCAAGCAAAATATCCCCTATTTTTCATCTCTCATATTACAATTATAATTGAAAGCTAGGAGAAATAATAAATTGAGAGCTGGGCATTTTAGCAAATAAAGTTCAACCACATCTAGTTTCAATCCTTACCACTTCAAGGGTAAAGACAGGACTAAGGCACCATAGGGACACTTTAGGTGTCCTATAATAGTGTTGCTACTTGCTAGTCACTGTTGAAATGAACTTTCCGAATGTGATTCCACAAATCTAATGCATTGGAAAAAATAGTGTCTATCAAAGCCTGTGTGGTTTTATTCCTTTCACATTTAAAGATATTAACTTGTTGTGAACGTTTAGAATCTTGCTTTGAAGAATTTTAAAGCCACTTGGTACACTGGTCCTTCTGAAGAAACAAGAAAGAGACTCTGGCTAAAGTAAATGAAACACATTTTATGTCAAAGCACGTGCTACCAGTCATTTTGTAAGTCATTATATATCGTTTTCTTTACATGAGCTTAAATTGTATGGTTATGTCCTTATTGTGAGTGCCACCCCCTTCTTACTCTTTAAATTTTTATCCCCACCTTGATTCATTGTAATTTGCTGGTAAAGTGAAATACGTACTTTTCAACTTTTGATTGGGAATTGCATGCATCCACATATAAAGATATAATCTCCAAGTTGTCAATGACCCAAATAGATAAACTTAAAGAAGCAAAAACTTTCTTGAGCAGTAAGATTAGAATACTTAAGCATTTTAGATTCCAAAATCCTAGCCTAAGTTTTCAAGCCTAACTCATATGGTCAATGACTCAATGTTTGGCAGCTTATCCTATTTGTGCAACACACTGAGGGTGCAAATAAATCTAACAAGGGCAAGAACAACATTTTCTATTCAATGGAACCTGCTAAATTAGCTAGCTGTCCTCTAATATAGTTCGTTATCAACCAATATGAGTATTTAGACTTTGAAGTTTGAAATTTGTAGGCTTTAATCCACTAAACCTCATGCATACCCGTATAAAAAAGTCGTAGAAATGTGTAATAGAAATTGCTAAATTAGTCAACTGTCATCTAAATTGTAGTTTATTATTAACCAAGATGTACAATTTGAATTTGAATTTTATAAGCTCTAATCCACTAGGCCTCATGCATATTGCGAAGTTGATTGCATTTGAAACTTTGAATGTAACATTACCCAATATGAATGCTCGAAATTTCAAAAGAGAACCTAACTCAAGGAAAAGCAATAAAGAGAGAGATATGAAAGTAATGTTTTGGGGGACAATGTTGGGGTCTGAACCAACAAAACTTCCACTATGAAAGCCCGGAAGACTTTTTTTTTTTTCCTTTCCCATTGTTGGCGTCCCAAGTAGTAGTGATATTGTTTATCTAATTTCACTACCAAACTGAAAATATGCATTCACTCTTATTTGTTACTCCAACGTTTGTCCTCAAACTTAACTTTGCCTAAATCAACTTTGCAACATTCTTTCTTTATCATATGGGCCCATCCTAATGGGCTCTCATGCTGACATGACAATATGTGATTGATCGACAAGTTACAGAGCCAGAGCAGAGAAACAAAATTTTTCATAATTTCCTTCAGTGTGGTAAGATAATAAATTTTAAATGGAGTACCATAATTTTGCATCAATGAGTTCAAAGATACATTGTGGGCTATTTGGTAGAGTGTTTTGAGCAATAGTTTTCAGTTTTTAAACAACATTATACGTATTTTTATACACTTTTTCACCAACATGTATTTCTAAAAAATACAAATAATGTTACTAGAACAATATTACCAAACGGCCCCACAATTTTTCACAACTATATTTGATATTTTAATAAATGTAATACTTAATGAAAGTAATGTCAGTAAATGAAAGTAATTTTATTTAAACACAAGTCACAATTGGTGTTAGTAGTTGTAAAAATATTATGTCATTAGTATTATTCCTTCAAGTTGAATTAATCTAGTACTCCAGATATACAACAAATTTCACATTTTTTTTTCATAATTGTTAAGGAGTGGGTTTTGATTGGTCCACAATAAAAGTTATGTTAGTTGTGATTTAATGTGAAAGTGATATTGTACTCATCACAAATTACTACATGAAATATTAAATATAGTGAAATATAAAATGGACAATTTTGGCTACAAACTTGGTTGTAGCTTAAGACTACAAATTCACTTAATATCTTTTTATTGAATATGAATTTTGACAAATCCACTATCAAATTACATTTTCTTCTTATATTCATGTAGCTATGTTATCAATTAATTGTTTAAATTACAAGTTTTTGTAGTCTAAAATTATATATAAAAAATAAGTTTTAAAATCATACATTAAATAACATCTGATTGGCACAAATGACATGTGTGTTAAGAACGTAAAGAATATGTAATCTGACAATTATATTTTCAAAATACGTAATAATATTAAATTTTTTAAAATTAAATTATAGTTTAAGATTACAATCAAATTTATAACTAAACTTTATTTATAATAAAAAGTTGCGAGATTTGTTGGTTTGAAACATTGTTGTTACTCATTCCATAATTACTCCTACAAAGTCCGTAATTATGGAAAACAAAAATGGTATTAAATTTATTGTTCAAGAATAAATACCGGTCAGCCTTTTTTGGTGAAGGTGGTTAGTGGAGCGATTAAAATAACCTCCGACAACCGGTGACTGCAGTAGTGAGAAAACTGGGATGTGTTGCCGTAGCCGTAACAGAACCGGCGCCAGCCAGTTATTGCGGAGCCTTGCCTGTTTGACGTGTCAGGAGTTTCTGTTTTTTTACTTTATTTGTTTTTAATTTTTTTACTTTTCAAAAGTACTATTAAATTTTTTATTTTTAAAAAATACTATAAAATTTTTATCTTTTTCGGCGGAGACCGTTGATTGCGGTTGAGAATAAAGCACTCTGACATGGGACCGACCTTTTTGACCATATTTTCATTTGTTATTTACCTCCTCCTCTTTTTCTTTTTCTTTTTTCTTTTTAATCTTTGTTTAGTCGTGGACTATTAAAAGATTTTTATAAATAAATTGAAAGCACACTGACCACTATTTAGGAAAAATTAGAGGAAAAAAAAAATTATATACAATGCTTTATTATTATTTTTTGAGAAGAGAAAACCATGCAAATATGCAATTTGATTTGACCTCTCTGTAACTTTTTTTTTTTTACTTTTTTTGGCTTTTAACCCGGTATTGTCGGTGCACATTGAAAATGAATTCCAGATAGGAAAATTAAATGGTGGTGAGTGCGGTTGGTCGGTTTGTCGGGTTTTCGAATCCTTGTTGCAGGTCAATCTTCTGTGGACTGTTATCATCTTCCAGGAACCAGGTTAACCACACTGCCATGTTTCTCTTTGTACCTCCCCTACTTGGCTACTTGATTGTCAACTTTCACATTTCTTATTATGGTTAAGGATAAATTTCACTTTCTACTTTACTTATGGTATTTACAATTTCAAAGTAAGTATTTTCATAAGGTGAGAAAAAGTAATGACTTAATATGAAAATGATTATCTATAGTCCATAGTTAACAAAGTTTAAATTGTAACAAAACTTATGATATTACAAACTTAAATAATATTATTTAACAACTATGGATAATAAACAATTTGCTTCCCTTTTTAAATACATCATTAAATTTAACAAAATTCAAATTTATATAATCGCATATTTCTTGAAGAAAAAAAAACATTTTTGTTAAACTTGACTGAATTCTAATGATAATAATATTACTTAATTTTGAAGTTTTGATTGGAAGAAAGAAAAATGGTTTTATTTTAATTTTTAAAAAGGGAGGATAAAACTAGTGAAAGGATTAAAAAGTAAGAAAAAAAAAAATATTTGTGTTTTTCTTTTTGTAGAGATGATGGAAGAGTGGAAGGACTGAAAGAGTGAGAGTGAATTACCATTATTATTAAAAGTGGAATGATGAAAAAGTAGAAGAATAATTTTGTAATTTTTTCTCAGAACTATTCTCTCCCCATTTTCTTTTCAACACGTGAGAGAGGTGTTAAAATTATGTTTAAATGATTAAATTCATTATTTTCTAATAATTTAAGTTTTTTGGAGAATTTGTAATTAAACATGGGTTCAACCGTACAAGTGATAGTCAAGTAAAGATGAAAACCTTTATAGTACCCTATGTTTATAGGTTAGACCTCATTGAACCATTTCATGAGATACCTTCTGCCCGAAGAGATGCGTGAAAACAATGTCTTCCAATTGTGAGCAACCTCTCTAAGCAACAGCATTGGTATACGCTAGAAATATTGAGGCATAAATAATGCTAGGGCCCCTTTACATTTAAAGAACAAATGCTTAAGCAATTTGTGATACCAAGTCTGGCAACTGGCTTCGTAAGGTTTTAATTGAGGGGCCGGGACATTAGATGAGACTTGAGACAATAGAAGTAGAACTACCTTTTTTTAATGACCTTAACACTTTGTGGTAAGTTTCTTGAAACTTTATGCTTTGTAGCTATTGATTAGTTAGATCTGAATAACCTTATTAATACATTTGCTTTAATATTTTTTGTGAAGCTCTTACAATAAATCCCACGTTTTTTTTAAAGGGAATGTTTTGATAAAATGGGTAGAAGTAGAACCTTCTTGCTAAACTTAAAACAATTATTGGGATGTAACAAAAAAGAAAAAAAAAACATAATTATTTGTTTTATTTTAAATTCATTTAATAAGAAATTATTTAAATTATGCAAACAAATTTAGCCAGACCACATGGGTTCAGCCAGCAGGCTCATAATTTTCATGATTGATGGACAGGGAAAATAAAAATATTTTATGTCTCAAT